>NW_015386638.1:337434-344201 GCF_001527695.2 Protobothrops mucrosquamatus | reverse complement strand
CCTCTGGAATGACCTACCCCCCGACCTACGTACAGTTGCGGACCTGCGCCTTTTTCGCCGAGCCCTGAAGGCCCATCTATTCCGTGCGGCCGGCCTGGCGTAGTTTGGATTGTGTTTCAGTGGGGGGTTTTGTATGGGTGTGTTTTTAGAACAGGCCTATTATTCAATTCAATTTTAAAACAGAAATTATTTATTTATTCGTGGTTTTTAGTATCGCCTGTTCACTGCCCTGAGTCCCGCAAGGGAGATAGGGCGGTATATAAATTCAATAAATAAATAAATAAATAAATAAATAAATAAATAAATAAATAAGATGTAAGTTGGTTTGAATAAAGCTTTTGCAATTAACTGATGGTGATTTTATCATTATTACTATTAAGATTGGTTGTATATTATTATGTAGTCACAATAATGTGAAATCACAGCTGCCAGTTGTTTAGCCACTATTATTATTACCATACATGTTGGGTTTTCCCAATAGCCTAGCCCCACCCTTACACGATCCCCCCTTTCTAATATAAGTGTTGTGTAGTTCTTGATAATCTAGATTAAAATGAAACTGTTTTAAGAACTTGAATTCTCAAAGTGACTACTGCATACATAGTACATAAGATAGTAAGATAACCTTTATTGTCATTTTTTTACTGTGAGCACATTGGCCCTTATTAAAAATGAAATTATGTTGCCTGCTCTCAAAAGTATATATCTACTCATATAACACATAACACACATATATACATGTGCTCTATCTATCTATCTATCTTTCTATCTATCTATCTACACACACACACACACACACACACACACACACACACAAAATAGGTCATGAAGAGGACGTGTAGCGTCTCAGAAATCCTGCGGACCTTGCTCAAGTATCACTTATATGCTGTGTCCTGGATAGAAGGAAATGAACTACCAACAATCTTTTCTGCCATCCTCACCACTCTTTGCACTGCCTTCCTGTCTGAAGCAGCAATGCTTCCAAACCAGACAATGCAATATGACAGGATAATCTCTATCGTCCCTCTATAGAAAGTGGTAAGGACAGGGGAAGGAAGATGTACTTTTCTCATGCGATGCAGAAAATGCAGGCACTACTCTGCTTCACCAGTGTCTCACTTTTGAGTGATCAAGCTAGCCTACTTGTTACCTGCACACCCAGAAATTTGATGCTGCTGACCATCTCCATAGGTAAATCATTAATACACAGGTGTGTGGCTGTGACTGCCTTTTCTGAAATCGACAATGATCTCTTTAGTTTTCCCTACATTTAAAAAGAGGCTGTTTTTGTTACACCAGTTCACCAAACCCTCTACTTCCTTGCAGTAAGCACCCTCATTGTCATCTTGAATAGGGCCCACAACTATTGTATCATCTGCATACTTCACAATATTATTGGTGGCAAACCTAGCACAACAGTCATGGGTCAACAGGGTGAACAAAAGCATACTTAGGACACAGCCCTGAGGAGAACCTGTTCTCAAGAAAATGGTGTTAGAAATATTAGTCCCAACTTGTACATACTGGGCTTATCAATAAGAAAATTAAGAATCCAGTTGCACAAAGGACTATTATAGCCTAAAAGGCCCAGTATGTCTACTAGATGCTGAGGAATGACTGTATTAAATGCTAAACTGAAGTTGACAAACAGCAATCACAAATGAGTGTTTCTTTCCTCTAAGTGTGCCAAGCTTAAATTAGGTTTAGGTAAAAGAAGTGTTCATACACAGAATGTAAAGTTGCAAAAAGCTGCACTATCTCTGCCACACTATATGCTTGATTTTGGGGTTGAATTTTTAAGTATTCCCACTTTTCTCATTTGTTGTAGGATTGCTAGCCCAATATTCTGGTATCATGTTGTATAATATAGCAGACTGGGCAGCTGCTATTATATAATGGGAATTTAAAAAAAGGATAAAGATTCACACATGTTCACATTTATTACTTTAATTTAAAGTGTAGGGGCAAGAGAAAAGGTTATATAAATTACATTATATATACTATGGAATCCACTTTTTATGCATAAAGTTAAACCTTGATCCTTTATGGAGTAATGATTTTTTCTATTATATTGATAGAAATGGAGTTCATAAACACTTAGTACCTATCAATCCAAGATAGTAAATTTTAAACCTCTTCTGAATACATATATACTTATATTCTTTTTCAGTGTTATGCAATTCAGTGTTATGCAAGTTCAGACAAAGAGTAAGACATGTGGTAAAGAAATCCAAGGCAGAAGATAAAGAGAGAGATAAGTACTGTAAAAAGCAAAAACTCTTAAAAAAGATTTTTATCTATATATTTCTTTTATTCTGTGAATCATTCTTGCTTCAAAAAATATCCATACATGAAATGTTGCCTTCCATTCTTTAAACACACAATAAAGTAAACAAAATGTAATACACATTTTTTCTAATTTTCACCAACTCTTCAAAAGTCAAAAGAACTGGAAAATATAATATACATTTTATAATCAACACCATATAAATAATATTTTGTTTTATATAATAGGTTTACAAGTTAAGACCACCTTCCCTCTTTTCTGTCCACAAATGTTTTGACCCCAATCATTCAAAAGCTAAGTGCATTAAGCTATTAGACTTAGAATATTTTTAAGCACAACTATATTCACCTTTCTTTTATTAAGACAAATTTTATGTCTAGAATGCTTCAGTATCAGAGCAAGTGCCTTTTCTTGTCCAGCTCTCAAAGCATATAGGGCTTTATAAGTAACAACCAGCACATTACAACTACTGATAATGGATCCTTATCAGCTTCTGAGTAGAACTCAAGATGCTGGTTGTTACTTATAAAGCCCTATACAGCTTGGTACTGAGTACCTACAGGATCACTTTCTTCACTTTCTGAAATTGACCTACCCAATCCAGGGAATCTGGGGAAAAACTGCAGCAATCCTATTTCCATTGTATACACAGGTATGCAAGTGAAATAGGACTGCATATACAGGTAGTCCTTGAGATACCACAGGGCACTTAACGAACATTCAAAATTACAACACACTCCAAAACTACATACAACTCTGTTTCAAGGTTACAATGGCTGCAGCACTTCCATGGTTATTTGCCCTTACAACAGACAATGGGTCTGCTGTAGCTCACCCCAACTCTCTTCCCCCCAATCCTGCTCTGATGAAATCCTGCAGTGTTTGGGCCTGACCTCCATGCCTCCTGGAAGCAGCTGTCATTTTCAGTGCTCCAACAATTCCTTGCAGAAATGGCAGCTGCTTTCAGAGCTTTCTGCTTTGATAAGCTGGCTGTTGAGAGACTACAAACCCTCTCCTGGCTCTTGCCAGGCTTTCAGAAACCAGATCATGCATGCTTTAATCCCCTCCCTCAGAAAACCATGTTTCTTCAATTAAAAAAAAAGAAAAAAGCTGGGACAGACTTCAGACTTCTTGATCTTTGTCCCCACCAATTAGGTGCTGAAACTACCCCCGTCCTTCCAATTTCTATCCTTTAAAAAAAAAAAAAACTTACCTTACTCCTGGCAGAAGAGTAGAGGAAAGGAAGCAAACAACCAAAGAAAATCTTCCTGCAGCTTTTTACCTTGAGTAGCAGAAGATATTTATCTCATAACGTTTAGGCTAAAGCACAACATGTGCAAACAGACAGAAGCCGGATCCTTGCAAACCTTTTTGTGATTCGGAGTTACTGACTTTGGAACCCAGCTAGGGGCTCAAGGGAAAGTTTTGGGAAGCTTGTCCTAAAGCTGCAGCCTTAGCCTGCAGGGTCTGGTTTCCCAAAGCCTAGCAAGAGTCAGGAGGGGGTTTCTAGTCTCTTGCTAGCTAGCTAATTGGAGCAGAAAGCTCTGAAAGGCTAGAGAACTAGTCAGGGCACCTATGAGAAGGAATGGGAGCAGCAAAATGCACCCAGGATTTTCCTTCTCCATTGTTTTTTGTGACGACACAGCTGTGTGGTGTGCCTGCACGTGAGCCACCTAGGGACAGGAAGTGGAACATGGGGATCTTGGGATGGAAAAGGCCTTGGGAGGCCTGAGGCAGGTGGACTTGTGCCCCCACCCCTGAGATACACTTAACAACCTGTACGGTCATTTAACAAATGCACTGGGCAAAGTGAGGATGGCTGGTCATTACTTGAGGCAGTTCATTTAACATTTGTCCTAACTTCCTACCCTGATGGGCAGGCTCCATTATGGTTGTAACTTGAAGACTACCTGTATAACACGGATTCTTTTAGGTACTGTTTTTCTGTGGCAACTCCTACAATATGGAAGAGTTTCCTATTAGATATTAAAATAACTCCTGCAGTACTGCTCTTCTACAATGATGAAGTCATTCCAGAGTGTCTGATAAACAATGATGCCTGGGCTAAAAAAAATTATACATCTGATTTTTTTTTTTAAAAAATATATTACTGTGAATGTTTTAACTTTTTGTTTTTCATTTACCACAGTAAATTTCTGACTCTCTGGTGTTTTTGCATATTAAAATAAAAAAGGGGGGATGCTTCCCGTTATACGAATTCTGAGAGGAGCTTAAAAGGAAACTCCTCTTCACAAAATAGCCTTTTAAAGAAATAGTTCAAATTTTCCCTGTTAAACAAAGTTTAACGTCACTTTGTGTAAGTTGGGCAGCTGTATAAATTTGTTAAATAAATAAGTAAAATAAATAAATAAATACTAGGCCCCAAAATGTTTCAACTACTTGAAAATTTTCAACTGCATCAAGAAAACAGGCCATGTTGGATTAAACTAACAGGTTTTCTTTTCTTTTAATAGAAGTCGACAAAGTAAAGATTTGAGAGAATAGTTTAGATACATCAGGTTACATGATACTGAGATGTGCACATCAAAGCTCTCAACCTTAACCCAAGCAAATATACAAAGAGATAAAGGGCGAGAGAACTGAGGCAAAAATAAAACTGCAGAATCTGGGGGAGGGAGGGGAGGGAATCTTCAAGCAGCACTAAAAATATAAAGCTTAAACTCCTGTTAATTTTACCTTACTGCATCCAATTCTCCCAGCTTTTTTGTGACTTGGGCCTCAGTCAGACAATATCTTTCCTAAGGTTTTTCCTTCTCAGAATTTCAGACAACACTACTCAGTAATAAAGACACCTCTAACGTTTTCTTCCTAAATTCCTCCATACTACCTCTCATTGGAAATATTACAGAATACCAATATAGTGAACAGCTAGCTTGTAAGACAAAAGCTTGGGGCTGGGAGGGATCAAGCCTGGAATGGTTTGAATTAAGAGTTGGGCCCTTGCCTAATGACCAGTGAAATTTGCTTAATAATAGCAATGATGAGTGCCAAGACTGCTGTCACTAAATGACACAATCACATGACATGTTCCATGTACTAAGTCAATCATCCTTTGAGTTGTGTACTGTACTAAACAACATGACTGTGATGATGAAACAAGTACGTTGGAGGTTATTTATAAATAACTGACCCAGACCCCACCTAAGAAAGCAAAAATGTAATGCAGTTAACCATAGCATATTCTACTTGCATCCAATTATTTAGTCTAGCATGCAAACCTCAACAAAAACTTAAACATGAGACTGTTTATTAAGTATATAGTCATATGCATTACATAAGGTTTATACAAAGTAAGATGCAAAAGGATCAGGCTCATCTTTACTGAATTAATACAGTATATTCACTGTGGTAAGAAAATACTCTCTGCAATCCTAGCTCCTCAGTACAGGAATCCAAGTTAAAGCATCCTTGACACATATCATTCAGGTCTGAAATGAACACATCCAATGAATGGGCTCACTATTACCTTTAATTATAATAGTGGTTCCTCTGCCAAACTGCAAGTTTGTTTCAAAATAATTTGTTCCAGCAGAAATTCAGCTGCTTTAATATGCTCCAAAATTTCTTCTGAATTAAACTGAAATACTGCATAGTCTTTCCACGTAAAGACATAACACCGAGCCCATAGTTGATTAGCTTGTTAATCATTGATCTTTGGGTGCTTTTATAAAATGCTTTGCTGAATTCAATATATGTCCACAGCCCTCTCATAATCTAAGAAAATTACTGAGAGTGGCTAGACATGAATAAAATATAATTAGTCTGACACAGCTTATTGCTATGAAATCCATATTGACTTCTAAAAACTTTTTAAACTTTTTAAAGTTTTTAGAAGTCAACAAGTTTTTGTAAATGTTTTAAGTTGTTTATGATCTGCCTAGAATATTCTTTGGTATTGATGTCAGACAAGCTCATCTGTGTTTCCACAAGAACTTCCTTTCCCCTTTTGAAGACTGAAAATTTTTTGGTCTTCTTCAATCACCATTGTCCCATTTTCCAACTTTCTCAAACATAATGGATCTTTAGTCTGATCATCAACAAGTCTCTTAAGAATACTTGGATGCAACTCATTCAACCTTAATATCTGCACTCATTCAAGAATAGCAGGTAAGTCTAATCATAGATACTAAACATAACTCTATAAGGCAATCTTATTGAGTAAATTCCAACCGTATTTTAAATGAAAAATACACATAGGTAAAATCAGAAATATTGGGGACACTCCAGAACATACTGTAACATTTAGGTAATCATTATAGTAATTCACTATAATCATGGTTACTAATATATATAGATGTAAGAGTAGAGCCAAAAATTACAGATAATTTTCAGTTTACAATCATTTTTTTCATTGAGCACTTAGTTATGGCAGCACTGAAAAATGGACATATAGCTGGTCGTCAAATTTCTAGCCAATGGAGAACATCCATGGCATATGATTTCAATGCAGGTGCTGATT
>NW_015386638.1:275298-337428 GCF_001527695.2 Protobothrops mucrosquamatus | reverse complement strand
AAAATCTTTTTTGAGACAGAACACTATGTCAAAATATTATTCACTATTTAAGAGTGGTATTTAGAAGTTTGCACTAAATATTATATTTTTAAAAAATAACTTTTTATCTCCCTTCAACTCTTGGTGTCTGCCTGAATTAGTTCCCGAATTTTTCTTGGCAAGATTTTAGAAATGGTTTGCCGCTGCCTGCTTTCTAGAGCTAAGGGAGAGTGACTGGCCCAAGGTCTCTCAGCTGGCTTTGCTAGGGTGTGACTAGAACTTATGCTCCCCTGGCTTCTAGCCTGTTGCCTTTAATCAATACACCAAACTGGCTCCCCAAAATAAGTACAGGTAGTCCTTGGCTTATCACAGCACTTGTGACCGTAATTGCTGTTGTTAAATGACATGGTCAAAGCACAACATCACATGACTATGCTGATTAATCATGGTAAATCCAGAAATACTGGTTGCATTGTTAAGCATGACCTCACATGACTGCAACTTCTGATTTCTTGCTGGCTTTCCCATTAACTTTGGCTGGCAGGAATGCTGGAAACTGCAATCTTGTGACCAGGGGATGCTGTGACAGATGGGACTCTTAGGTACCAGACATACCATCATTCAGTGCCATTATAATGTGGAATGGAGGCTGAATCAATGGTTGTAAACTGAGACTGTATATATAGGTATAATCTGAATACTGACAGCTGGGGGAATATCAATTTAAGAAAAAAAAATCCATATTCACTATTTCTCTGTTCAAGTCATCTTCTGTTAATTATTTCTTTAAAAAGTAATTAAGTTCTAGTCCCATCTTAGGCATGAAAGCCAGCTGGGTAACTTGGACCAGTCATTTTCTCTCAGCCCAACCTACCTAACAGGGTGGTTGTTGTGGGGAAAATAGGAAAAGGAAAGTGTGTGGGATACATCTTGAGTTATTTGTAAAAACAATAAAGACAAGATATAAATAAAAAATAAAACATTCAAATACTTATCAACATATTATCTCCTTCCGAGACATGCATGTCAAATCTCATTCACAATTCCATTTGCAATATGCCTCCTTAGAAAGTATAAACCCAGTTATCTCTTTTCAATATCAAAGCACACTCTTGGAATATGTACCTCTGACTACATGAGGATCCCTTGCCTGAAACTTTGCTAATTCATCTGGCATACAAGTTTCATTAAAGGGTCAAAGGCTACAATGTATACAGTGGTACTTTGGTACCCAACTGCTTTGAAACTCATTGAATTTGATACTCAACACATTTTGATGTGAGAATTTTATCCCGATAATCATCATTTGTTTGGTACTCAACGCACAGGCTAGAACTTGTCAGTGTCGGCTGCCTTGTGACACACTACATTATTCATTATGGGAAAAAATTGTTTGGTACTCATTGTTTTTGGTACTAATTGCACCTCCCGGAACCAATTAATGGTGACTACTGAGGTATGACTGTATTCATATTAACTGCCCCAGAAACTAGATATCCAGCTGCCCCATCCCCTTCTTTACCAATATAAAGTGCTTCAGAAATCTCAGTACTTTCCTATACAACTTAAAAAGGATATGACACATGTTTCTTGCATCATCCATGCCTGAATTAAAAATGAGTGTTATTATTCTGTAAAATGAAGTTATTTTATTCTGGGTGCAGAACCAAATTCCTACAATAGAATAATAAAGTTGGAAGAGACCTAGCTCCACCCTTTGCCCAGTATAACATCCATCATATCATCCCAGACAAATGATTGTCCAATATTTTTGATGTATGTAGCCACTTAATGAATTGAGATTAGTTTGCAAGCATGTGACGGAATGTCTATGCTTGAATTTCCTTTAACGTTAACTATGAATGAGAACTATTGAGAATTACTCTGAAATGCAGGAAACAGCAGAAAATAATGATTATGGGGTTTTGATAATAAAAAAATATCTTTATATATTATATTTTTAAATATAAATTTATTTTAAAATTGTAAAATAAATTATTTATCTTTATAAACAAATCAAGGCGGCAAATATATCTAATATTCCTTACTTCTCTTATTTTTCCCACAACAATCCTGTGAAGTGGGTTGGGGTGAGAATGAATGACTGACCCAAGGTCACCTCACAATATCCTGGCCTCTAGCCTGGAGTCAGTATGCTACAAAGAATCATTCTGGATTTGGTATCATATAAATAGCTATTCCAATAGCATTTAGACTTATATACCACCCCATAGTGCTTTAAAGCCCTCTCTGAGCTTTTTACAAATGTCAGCATACTGCCCCCAACAATCTGGGTCCTCATTTTTCTGACCTCGAAAGGATGGAAGGCTGAATCAACCTTCAGCTGGTCAGGATCGAACTCCTGGCTACGAGCAGAGTTAGCATGCAATACTACATTATTTCATTATACACAATAACAACTTAGAGACAGAGATGCATATTTAAATTCTACCCAGTTTATTTATTTAAAATATTTATACACCTATCCATTTTGTACCAAACTCTGAATGGTTCACAACCAAGGGATAAACCACAGCTAAGTACAATAAAAATGTTAAAATCAAGACAATTAAAATCAAAGACATTAAAATCAACAATATTAAAACCAAAAGAAAGAAGCCTGGCACTATAACTGAACACAGCCCATCCTATGGTTGGCGCCTGCAACATTTCAGTGAGAAGGCCGTTCCATAGGGCAGCGGCTGCCAAGGAAAAGGCATGCTTCCTTGGTTCCATTAGAGGGTAAAATTTAAGGGAAGAGACTCAGAGTGTGCCCACTCTATCCAATGTGGTAGGATGGGCAAATATTCTTAGGGAGAGGTGGTTCTCTCTAAACAACTTGTGCAATAATTGTGGACAGGACTACAGTTGTTATCCTTTGCCTATTCCCTAACCCATTATTTTTTTTATATGAGTTATGCATCAATTTAAGCAATGTACTGAGGAAGATTTTAATCTCAGCATCTGGTTAGATAACTGTACCATTAATGCCAAGTCAGGTATTTCTACAAAGAAAATTACAATTAGAGCACACATTATTTTAGCTTTAGTATTTTAGCTGTATTACAATCTTCCCCAAAAGAATATCCAAAAATGTCTTTTTTTTCATTTATAGGAATCCTTTTATGAATACAAGTCTCTAATGTATTGAACACCTCTCTTACAAAAGTAGATTATAGGTAATCTTTGACTTATGACTATTTGTTCAGCAATTATTGAAGTTATGATGAAACTGAATAAAGGGACTTACAACCCATGCCTGAAGCTACGGCTATTGCAGCACCTCCACAGTCATATTATCAAAATTTGGGCCTACCCGCATTTACAATCACAAGGGTATTTTAATTCCTGCACCCAGCTATCTTCTCCCTCCATCTCTGTCCATTTGATACCCTGCATTCTGCAACATATTTCTAGTGCCCCTACCACTGCTCCCACTGCCTGCAGCTGGCCTTTGCCATATTTTTGCTGGTGGCTGGGCAAGGGGACAGGTCTGGGATGCATGAAGGGAGGGTGTGGAGAGATGGTGGCAGTTCCTTGGGAAAAAGTGGAGGCTGTGTGGGAAGTGCTGTTGAAGTTAGTGGTCAAATTGAAAGAGGGACAGGGGCTTCCAGGAAGCGCAGTGCACATACTGCAGCTTATGTTGCAAGCATTTCTGAAAAATGAGCCGGTGGGCTTTAGCAAGAAGGGCAGCAAAGCCCAGTGCTTACCCACAGATCCTTTCTTTGGTCTCAGCAAAGCCTTCTTCCTGCAAAGTCAATGAAATTCAAGGGGCTGGGGGAAATGCCCTACCTGAGGCACGCATATAGAATAGTCTAACCCAGTGGTTCTCAACCTGTGGGTCGGGACCCCATTTGGGGTCGATCGACCATTTCATGGGGGTCGCCAAGCAAGGCTGTCCGCCATTTTTTTGTCCGCCATTTTTTTCCCTCTTTTCCGGCGGGTGCCTTACCTCCCTTGGGCTGGGCCAGCTGGTGGTCGGCCTGCTCCATCTCTGCCGCTTGCCAGCTACGCCTCGGCCGGCACAGGGGGCGGAACCACGCATGCGGGGCGCTCCCGGGCAGGGAAAGTCCTTGACTTACGACCGGTTGGGTAGCCCTCGACTTACGACCGGTTTAGTCCTTGACTTACGACCGGTTTAGTCCTCGACTTACGACCGGTTGGGGTCGCGGCATTAAAAAGGTTGAGAACCACTGGTCTAACCAATCAGGAGAGCGGTGTGCGATGCCAGCCAATCAAGAGGAGACACTTGAAAGTTCTCCCCAACCCTACCATGTGAGAGCAATCCGCAGGTGTTTTGAGTTCAGCATTGCAGAGAAGAAAATTTATTTGCTGAACACAAAATCTTTGCATCAATCCTATAGCCTCTTTTGTATTTTGTATCTTGTTACCTCCAGTGAAAATTCAGTCTTTTCTTTGGGAATACCAACTGAGAAAAACAAAGGAATTTCCCAATGTATGTGGCACAGGCTGTGGCAGCAACCACATGGCAGGTGGGGAATGAAGACAGACTTTTAAATGTTGATTGAGGAGTGCAAGAGAAGCCTGGCTGTTTAGGAATCCCAGTGCCAGGGTATGTGAGCGGGCATCTTTGCAGATATGGCCCTGGATGGCATGCAAAAGGAGCCTGGCTACTTAGATATGCAGTTCAAGAGATTTCCCCCCCCTTTCTTTGACAAAGTATATATCAGTATCACTTTTATCTTGGTATTTTGCTCTTTTTTGTTATTAATTAAAAAGCAATACACTAAAGCTACCTACCATGACAATCCTATAGGACCTATAGATACAAATGTGCTGAGAACAACATAGTATACAATATTTCTCTTTCTAGAAAAGATACTTTTCCATTATCCAAATTGTATGAATAATTCCAAATTCCAGCTGTACAAAATAAAAAACATATACTGGATTAATATAGTTCAATACCTTCCATTTTATTTCATTTATAAAAGTAAAGGTTTCCCCTGTCCAGTCAATTCTGATTCTAGAGGCGGTACTCATCAGTGTTGTCCGAAGACATTTCTGTGGTCATGTGGCCAGCATGAGTATACGCTAAGGTGCCCGGAATGGTGTTACCATCTCATTGAATTGGTACCTGTTTGTCTATTAGCACTTGCATGCGTTCGAACTACTAGGTGGACAGGAGCTGGGGCAAGAATGGGGGCTGACCTCATTGCATGATACTTAGGTCTTGGGTCCAAGATGTCAGCTTTCCAGCTGACAAGCTCAGCATTTTAACCACTGACTCTTGGCGCCTCCTATTCTATTTATACCACCTGCCAACATGCAGAGAAATATAAATTAATTATCAGTATTTTATCTTATATTGAAATAAACTTGCTTGGTATCTGAACACAAAATCTCACTACAATGCTTTATGATGTGTAGATGTTAGCACAATATAGAATGGTGACCCATAAGAATTCTTGAATTCAAATCTCCTTATGCAAGCAAGTTCACCATAAAATTATGCAAGCCACTTTCATATATAATGTGGGGATGATATCAACTGCTCTCACAACTAGTATTAGGAAGTCTAAGATAAAGTTACATGTTTTGCCTGCTTGAAATGCACTATATTTGAGTCTTCTATTTGAACAAACCTACACAAAAAAGGGGAAGGTTACTCAACAACAACTACATTAAGAGCAACCTCTTGAATCTTGTTAGATTGCAAAATAGCCTTCATGTCTATTATAAGTTCATTTTCATACCAGTACATGTTCAGTATGACTTACAGGAGAAATTAGACATGAACAGAAAAAAACTTAAATTATTTCAAGGAAACACAGTACTGTAAAACAATATTTAATTATATAGAGAGCACTGAATACTTTCTGTAAAAATAAATTATTGGTAGCCTAAAATCAAGAGCACACGTTAACCATATTAAAGTAATCCTTCTCAATCAGATGTTTTGCTTCATTAGCAATATATTGTCAAAGACAAAATATACTACTCTATAGTATAACTGGGCATTCAAACAGAAAAAAACTGCTATAAAAACTCACTGCTAAAATTCCAATTGCCATATTCTAACTGTAAATTTAAAGACATTAAGAATACATAATGAGCACTTTATTGATTAGTCTTTCAACCATACTGTCAAAGAATGTAAATACAATCAAAACTATATTCATTGTGTCAATAAAGTAAGTATGTAAGAATCCTCCTCAAATGCTGAGGTTGTGTTTACTCTCGTAATGGTGTATGTTCTAAGCCCCAAACTTCAGCTCCTGTATAGTTGTGCTTAAGAGTTTGTGAATCCTTTTGACGTTTTGATATTTCTGCATAAATATGACCTAAAATTATTGTTCTCCACACTTCCTAAAACTGGATTTGTTGTTGTTAGTTGCGAAGTCGTGTCCGACCCATCGCGACCCCATGGACAATGTTCCTCCAGGCCTTCCTGTCCTCTACCATCTTCTGGAGTCCATTTAAGCTCATGCCTACTGCTTCAGTGACTCCATCCAGCCATTTCATTCTCTGTCGTCCCCTTCTTCTATTGCCCTCAATCTTTCCCAGCATTAGGCTCTTCTCCAGTGAATCCTTCCTTCTCATTAGGTGGCCAAAGTACTTGAGTTTCAACTTCATTGGACTGATCTCCCTTCTTTTGGCAATCCTGTCATTTTCTGTGGTTCATGGAGTTGTAGGAGTTGAAATGAGGGAAGTGCTGCTGGTGCTCAACAAAGGATGAGCTTGACCGAACATGAATAGATTACTAAGGCAGTCGTGGCTGAAAGGATCTTTGCACAGCTTGTGTGTTGTACATCAATTTTGCCTGTTCCTAGATTGGGCTAGGGTTAGGTTGTATTCTCAGTCACTCATGTTCTAGTCATCTACAAATTAGATTACTGTAATATGCTCTATACGGGGCTGTATCTGTAAGTTTCAACTACTGTGTTTCCCAGAAAGTAAGACTCAGCCAAAAAGTAAGCCCTAGCTTGATTTTTGGGGGTGGACCTAATATAAGCCCTACTCCAAAAATAAACCCTAGTTTTGGGGTGAGACACACATCTAAAAATCAAGCTAGGGCGGGGGTAGGGGGTGAAGCTGCCCCACATACCCTGCACCCACTTAGCTTACTGGTAGGATTGCCGCAGCCAGGCCTCCCATGCCCCAACACTTGTCAAGCCGCGTGGCTTGTCACACCAGTGCCGCCGCTCCCGGCAGGAGGTTGCACAGCGCTTTGGGCCATTGCTGCTGCTCGCAGGACCCTGCATGGTGCTTTGCACCATTGCTGCTGCTCACAGCAAGAAGCCTCACGGCGCTTTGTGCCATTTCCTCTGCTCACAGGATGCTGCATGGTGCTTTGCGCTGTTTCTGCTGCTCGCAAGAAGCCACATGGTGCTTCGGGATGTCGCGAGCAGCAGAAATGGCACAAAGCGCCATATGGCTTCTTGCCACGAGCAGCAGAAACGGCACAAAGCACCATGTGGCTTCTTGCCATGAGCAGCAGAAATGGCCCGAAGAGCCGTGCAGTGTCCTGCCGTGAATAGCAGAAATGGCCCGAAGCGCTGTGCACCTTTTTGACGCAAGCAGAAATGGCGCAAAACACCATGCAGCGTCCTGCTGGGAGGAGCATAAATGATGCAATGTGCCACATGGCGTCCAGCCACAAGTAGCAAGCGGCCGCAGAAGTCAAGCAGCGGCGCGAGACGTGTCAGGGTGTGGGAGGCCTGGCTGTGGTGGTCCTAAGGTAAGATATTCTCCAAAATTAAGACCTACTGCCTCTTTTGGAGGCAAAAAACATATAAGACCAGGTCTTAATTTTGGGGAAACACAGTAGTAGAAAATGCAGTGTTATAGGCAGTTATCTGGGCTTCCAGAACAACACATCTCACCTCTGCTCCACAAACTGCATTGGCTGCCAGTTTGCATCTGGGTCCAAATCAAGATGCTGGTGTTAATTTTTGAAGACCTTCATTGCATGGGACCAGATTATCTGACTGACCATTTCTTACCAATTACATCAGCCTGTGCCATTAGATCTGTCAGAGAAGGCATGTTGTGGGTACCATCTGTTAGGGACTTATATTTGATGGGTCCCAGGAGATGGGCCTTCTCTGCTCTAGAGACTGCCTTATGGAACATTCTCCCTGCATGCCCCCAAAATTGGTTTATGTCCATCTTTGTTAATGTTCCAGAAGTCTCTCAAAACCTGGTTTTGTCATCAGGCCTGGAGATCCCAGGTAAAAAGTAACATTCTAAGATGGTCCCACTATTGTAGTTGATACACTTACCTTCTTCCCTGCCTGTGGTTTGTATATTTTAATTTCAACCTTGAAATTTCACCAAAATACTTGATGCCTCTTACCTGTTTCTCAGAAGTTTCATCTAAAATACAATCCTCATAGCATTAAAAGCTAAGTGTATTATGTAATATATAAAAATAGATAAATCTGAATACAGGCTATCCTTTGTTTAGCGACTGCCTCGTAGAGTTATGATGGTGATAAAGTAATTTTGCAATCAATCTTTGCAATTATGATATCTGCAGGTCTATGAAGCAAAAGGCTGAAGATCATAAACACAGTTGGTGTTTCATTTAGCGACCATTTCACTTATAACAATCAAATTATCAGTCCCAATTGTGGTCACTAAGCAAGAACTACATGTACTACATATATCATTCAACCTGTGAAATTCTAACACAGACCAATTTAATAATAGCAATGTTAAAATTTAAATCATTATCTTCTACATTTTGTAAATTGTACTCAAAAGGATCCTCTGGTTACGTTTCTGAGTTAACCTGAAAGTCTAGCTATGCAAGACTTTGCAATCTTTCTGGGCAGATTATTAACAAATGGTTGGCGAGAAAGTATTTAGCAAAAGGCTTTAATTTCCAGTTTCAGAATACAGATCAAAAAGAAAGATCCCAGACTGAGATCTTGTAAGATTTCACTGATTGCTTCTTTTAAGGTAAAAGAATTGTTTAGCCAACAAGACTGCTAGCTCTAAAGTTAAGACTCTGTGATTCTGGTGAGATATAAGCTTGATAAATCTTAAGTATGAACTCTGGCATGTAAAATGCAACAATATTTTTCCCTTGAAGGAAAAAAAAGGCTTAACTACAGAAACTGTGATACATTTTAAAACTTTCCAATGAAGTTGGCAATATGTATATTCATTAATTCAATATATGCTAAATATATACAGAGGAGACTAGTTTGGAAAAAGATAAGCCTGGTTTTAAACTCAGAAAAAGCAACATCAATAACCTGCACTATGTTGGTTAATACTAGTCTCCTGAAAATGCAAATAATTTGGATGTTCTAATAATAAAAGTCAAGGCACATAATGAAAAATTGGGAATGCAATTAAATCTAAAGTAATGACAATAGGTACTACAATCAAACTTAAAACCAACAATAAAATGGTGGATAATTTCTGCCTTTGAGGATTGACTGGAACAGTCAAGGAACCAGCAGTCAAAAAATACCTGTCAGTCAGTCAGGTGCAAGACACCAAGAACCAGGGTAGAATTCAAAAGCATTCTGCGTTTATTCCATGCAACCTATAAACAAGAATCTCATCTACTAATGGTCAAGGCAAACTGGCACCAGATAAGAGTCAATGGACTTCAAGGGGGGGAGGGCTGGACTTAGGTCTCTTTCAGGGGTGTAGGACTCCAGACTGATGATGCGTTCGATCCCATCCTCAGCCACTGCCTGGTCATCTGCTACATAGACTCGCACTTGGTAGGGAAGCAATAAAAGCCTTGCAAAAGATATTCAGATGCTATGACATGTCATGCAAAAACTTGCAAAAATCTTTCCTGTGAAGCTTCATGGCAGTGAAAGTTGAGCTCTGAAGAAACTATATAGAAAGAGTAGTGATACTTTTGAATTTTAGTGTTGCAGAAGACTGACATGATGATAGATAAAAACAAACAAATGAATTGTGGAACAAATTAATACTGAGTTCTCATTTGTGGCACAAATGACCAGGCTCAAATTATCATATTTTGGACACAGTATGCAAGGTGAGATGGGTGGCAATCAATCAATACTACCTCCCTGGAAAAGTCTATAATATTACTGGCACAGATGGAAGGAAAGAGTAAGGTGAATGGATTCAATTACAACAGCGATGGATACTATTTTACTGTTGTAACGTTTAAAGAAGCAGGTTTGGGACAGATCATCATGATGAAACATCTACCTACATGAATGTGAATAGTTAACACTAACTTGATGGCACATTAGAACATAAAACAGAATAATAGGATTGGAAAGGACCTTCAAGGTCCATGGCAGGAGATCCTATACCATTCTGGACTTTCTTTGGGTTTTATGGAATGGATTCGTGTGATCATGAAAAGAATAACAGAGGAACAGAACAACAAAGTTGGAAAGGATCCCGGGTGTCCTCCAGTCCACCCCCCCCCATCCCAAGCAGGAGACCCTATACTATTTCAGGTAAATGGCTGTCTAATCTCTTCTTAAATACTTCCAGTATTGGATCACCCACAATTTCTGGAGGCAAGTCATTTCACTGATTAATTGTTCTATCAGGAAATTTCTCCTTAGTTCTAGGTTGCTTCTCTCCTTGATTAATTTCCATTTATTGCTTGGAGAATAGCTTGACTCCCTCTCGTTTGTGGCAGCCCCTCAAATATTGAAACACAGCTATTGTGTCACCCCAGTCCTTCTTTTTCACTAGACTAGATGTACTCAATTCCTGCAACCGTTCTTCATATTTTTAGCCTCCAACCCTCTAATCATCTTTGCTGCTCTTCTCTACACCCTTTCTAGAGTCTCAACATCTTTTTTATATTGTAGCGACCAAAACTGGATGTAATATTCCAAGTGTGGTCTTATCAAGGCATTACAAAGTGGTACTAACATTTCATGTGATCTTGGTTCTGTCCTTCTCTTAATTCAGTCTAGGACTACATTGGATTTTTTGGCTGCTGCAGAACATTGCTGTCTCATATTTAAGTGGTTGCCTACTAGAACTCCTAGATCCCTCTTGCAATTATTGCTATTGAGCCAGGTTTCACCTATTCCAGTGGTGGCGAACCTATATCACGGGTGCCAGAGGCGGCACTCAGAGTCCTCTCTGTGGGCACACGTGCCGTCGCCCCAGTCCTAGGCCTTCAGCTGGGTTTTATAAAACCTTTTCGCTTTAGGCCTCCGCCGCCGTGTGCAAAAAAAAAAAAAAAAAGGTTCAATCAGTCAATTTCAACTTCTCGCGGGAAAAAAAAGATCTTGCAAAGTTGGAATTGATTGATTGAACTTTTTAGTCCCACCCAGTCTGCCGTTACCACTGCAGCCACGCCCAGCCAATGGGCCACACCCACTCAATTGGCCACACCCAGCCAATGGGCCACACCCACCCGGCACTCGACGATGCATAAGTGGGTTTTGGGTTGCAGTTTGGGCACTTAGTCTCTAAAAGGTTCGCCATCACTGACCTATTCTATACCTGTGCATTGGTTCTTTATGAATATGAAGTGGCTATCTAAAATAAAAATTCCTCCAATTCTAGTACTGTATGAGCACTTACTAACATTAAACAGAGTTTGAGCATTACCCTAAATTAGCAGATAATTCTTTTAACTGCCAGCTAAAATGATATATGTGAGGGAAAATTCTACTATGTGAAGTTATACTGTGGTTAAAAGCATGGCTCATCACTTAAACAAAAGTACTAGAAAGTTATTCATAAGGTAAATTAATATACCAAGCCTAATTCTATATCAGAAGATATTACTTTGAAAAATTATCCAGAAAGTTATATAAGTAAGCATGCCAAACAAATTATGGCAGGTGATAAATCCAAATCAATAAAACATTAAACTACTTCTATTTTTAATTTCTAGTTGATTGTTGAGAGCCAAACAGTTCTGAAAATCCTACCAAGAAAGATGCAGGGACTTGTCCAGGCAGTCACCAGGATTCAAAACAAAACAAAACAAAACAACTAACAGCAGATTATGAAATACCAATGGGGGGCGATATCTATAGTTATTACAAAAATTCTATGATCTCTATTAAATGAATAAATAGGTATTTTGAGCACAAATCTGTTTCCAAATTGATCAGAATAACTAATATTGCATTCAGAACAGAACGTTTCAATACAAGTTCAGATTCAAAATGTTTTGCACATACCTCTCATATCCAGCAATGCAAAACCTTGACCTTTTCCATAGGTCCTTGACTTATGACAACTGGGACCAGAATTTCCATTGCTAAATAAGACAGTTTTAAGTAAGTCGTACTTTACTTGTTGGAAGCTGGCTAAGATAGTTGCAAATGGTGATCACATAACCCTGGGACAATGCAATAATCTAAGTACATGCTTGTTGCCAAGCACCTATATTTTGATCAAATGGTAGTGGGGATGCTATGATGGTCATGTGCAAAATCATGAATCATTGCCACAGTAACTTTGAATGGTTGCTAACCAAATGGCTGTAAATGGAGGACTATCTGTATTTCTCTTTATATTTCCAAAACACATACATAAGAATTCTACTAGAATTAACAATGCTTTTTAAAAATGTCACTTAAGGTTTGCAACCCTAATAATTTACATAAAAGTAATTTTCATTTAATTTAATGATGGACATATTCTTTTTAGCAATTGTTGAAATGTTATTTTAGATTTTGTATACTATTACTACGAGGCAGTGATAAATAGTACCATCACATGAAGTACACTAAGGACATATAAAAGTGACTAGAGAAATTACTTACTATTCCCACAGGAGTAGGGAATTAAAAATCACAGTGATTTTTTTTTCACACAATGTTTTCTATCTCCTGACACACCAGCATTATCTAGAATTCCAAGCCATTGATATTACTTATGATTCCATTATAAGTAACAAGATCAATACTCGCAAATTATGTTCTGACTGTTTATAAGATGTGCAATCTTAACTAAAATCAGTAGTATATCTCTGGTCAGATTAGCCATTTCATTTATAGAATTTGTCTCTTGCATTGATGAAACAACTTGTTTGCTCTTTCCTACCCAAAACTGCTCAGACTTCTATTCAAGATTGCCAGTATAACTCTGGAATTAGAAACAAGAAAAAAATATCCAAGAATCACAATGACATTTTATCCCACATCTATAGATTTATTTGCCTAAGTTTAATAAATAATAATAAACTCCATGTAGAAGTTAAAAAGTGGGTAGAGGGGATCAAAACAGAACTTTGAGACATCTCAAAATTCAGCTACCATAAGGTTGCCCAGAAATCCTCCAATAAATATCATCATCATATTGAGAGAAACAACCACTATCATATTGGGCATCAAATCCAAATCTGGAAACAATTTTAAGACAGATACTATGACTATAAGGCCCCAACAGGGCCAAACTCTTTACTATATAATCCCTGTATCAATAATCCACTAAAACAGTTTCTGCCCAAAACTCAGTTCTGAACCAATCCTGGAATGCTAATCTAAAACTGCCTGGAGTTAATAAGCTATCATTTACTCTAAAGCCATATTTAAAAATTATATAATACAATCTGAGCAAGCAAATTCCAAGGCTACAGAATTTAAATTTGGCTTTCATATAAGCAATTTCACAATTATTCCTATAATACAGTTTGGGCAACCCTACAGTTATTACTAAACTTATTATATCTACTTGGGCCATTTCTGGCAGATTTCAGAAGCCACAAATTGTAAGGATTCAAAAGTTAAGTTTATTTCAGCTCTCCAAGTAGCTTGTCCATTTCTCCATTACCAGTAATGCAAGACAGTTATGTAAGTAAAAATGCTGATAGGCTGGAGGTTTTATTTATGAAAACTAAGAAAGACTGAGATTCCAGAATCAGCAATGCTTTCATTGTCTTTTCTCTGCAGCAGACGAATATATATTATGGTTTTATTAAGTTAGATGAGTGTTATAATAAATAACTTCTGAAATAATTATTTTAAAGTCTTGCAAAGTAATAAAACATACTGAGAATTGGTCTCTGTGTATTTTGCACTTTAAAAATTTAAATCTACATTTATTTTGGATTCAGTAACCTGTAAAAATGTTTTATAACAGATGAAACAATTTTAAAAGTGAGAGCTAGGCAATGAACATGAATGAAAAGTAGTATTCTTCACAATTACACTATGACACACATATATGCATATTCCAGTCTTCAAAAGAATAATTATTAGACATAGTCTTTCAAAACACTCTATGCAGTTCATATAAGTTATATATCAATAGTGCTTCAATATCGAGCCAAAATTTCCAAACATCAGAAAAAGGATTAAGTCTGAAAAATGTGGTTTGTAGTCACAAAACACACCAAATTATTTTTTAATCCTAGTTTAAGGACTGGTTTGCCAAACATTAACCACTAAGGCAATTTTTTTTACTTTAAATCATTATTGTGCTGATGCCTGATAGCCAACTAATATTTGTGCAAACTGCCACTTCCCACTTTCTAATTATTTGAAATAATTTAAAAAAGGCTGATGATAGCTGGATCTTGATCAGAATCCCCCCTCCCCCATTCTCATTGTCTAAAGTAATGTTACTTTTAGGAATAGGTTAAAAACAAAAATGGAATAACTAAGCTATCTTTTCAAAAGCACTCTATTTTGTGGCTGTATCCCATATTTATTTCCTGAAGAATTGATGGATACTGTACTTACCATAAACTACCTCTTAATGCAGGTTCACATGACATGTGAGACCATTAGCAGTCTAAAACAAGCCACAATTACAAATTGTGACCAAGGAGGAATATTTAAAGCACATTCTTACTCATAATTTGGGTACAGATGACACAATTCTTGAGTATTTTGTATGAATATAATCTCAGATTATTTTAAGGGTACCTTAATATTGGTTTACTCAATATTAAATCTAACATTTCTTCATTCATCCCATTTGCACTTCATATAATATTTCACAGTGAAGCATCAGTTAATTTACCATATAGAGAACAAGAAATAATATATGAGAAAAACTTGATAGAATAAAAAAAATGTTTCTTCCCAAAGTAAGGAGCTACCACTGAAAAGCCCTGTTCCAGGTCAATTTAATTGGAACTTCCTTACAATAATTACATGCAGGATAGGAAAAATGCACAAACTTATATTGAATCTGTAAGGTCAAGGGGTGTAAGATCACAGATATATACTACCATGATCTCAACATTATACCCATGTAAAAAAGTTGATATATATATATAATGTGTGGCAAATATTTTATTACTTTTAATTTATTTTGCAAAGAAAAAAAAGAATGTCATAATTATGAAAAATGCATGAATATTTGACCAAAATTTCTAAGCTCATGCTAAATTATCATGAGTTTCTCTTCTCATAGAGAAAGTTGTTAAAAATTAAAAGTGACTCTATCCATGTATTGTATAACAAAGTAAAAACTGTTTGGTGTTAGGTGTAACAACACATTAAATACACCCAACTATATAAAGCAAACAAGACACAACACTTTCATGAAAATAAGTCTAAACAAAATTCATGTTAAAGTTATTTTTTCACACTAAATCTCTGAATTTAAACAAACGTTACAGTAAAAACAGAACATAAATTAAAAGCTACTTTATCAAATCATAATAGGAGCAAAACCATCTAACTTGTAAAACATTCACTTATAATAAGGGAAGTTATTCTCATGCATTTCCATTTAACTTTCCTTTTTAGTGACTTTCACATGATCGAACAAAAGAACAAGCTCCCCAAACCAACAAGCAGGTACTGAGGGAGGGTGAAACAGGCAGACTGAGCTACATTATTTCGCTACCACAATTAACTGCACTTTTCATTTCTAGAATAAAAACTTCGGCTGCCATTTTCAAACAACCTATCAAATTGGACATTCAAAATATACAGCAGAGGCATTTTAGCAACTGTTGCAGCTTCACTTTGGGGTGAGCAGTGAACATGCATTTTAAAAGTTGATTAATGAGTAAGAAGGCCACTATCTCCTGCAGTCATTATTTTGAGACCGAGCTAGAAACTGACCATTACCTATGTGCCAATTCCTTGCCAATGAGATGAATATTATGCAGCAAAGAGCAAGAAAGTATCTGACGTTAGGGACACTACAAAAAAAAAGCAGGGCGGAGGACCCAGTCCCATCTTTCCTTGTCTACCCTTCCAGGTAAGCAAGTTGTCACATACATTTGCACAAACATTAAAGCAGAGCAAAACCGGATTTTCTGCCACATCAGACCTCACTAAGGATTTAACTGTGGCGAATGAAAGAATAAGCTAGACAAAAAATAAAAAATAAATAAAAATCCCGACACATCATGTCACCTCTCCTATCGTGTGAAATCGCGTGGGCGCCACGATGAAGCTACTCGTCATCTCATTCCGGTCCAGCAACGAGGATCTGGCCTCTTCCTCTTCCCTTTCCTCGGATAAGACACGGCGGCGGCGCAACTCAGGTGGGAACGGAACCGAGCATCTCTTCCCCCACCTCTTTCCTCCCTCCCGTCGGGAGCAGCTTCGGTCGCCTCCGTCTCTCCCCGGGCCCATTTGCTTTCCCCCACCACCACCAGCCCCCCGGCCACTTACTTGCCGATCACCTCGCACAGCTCATACACATCCTCGAACAGCACGTCGTCGTCGGCCATGGTCCAGATAGGGGAGAGTTATCCTTGCAGGCGGCCGAGGCGGGAGGGGGCGCGGGCAGGATCCCCTCCGCGCTCCCCGCACAACACGCCGCCGCCGCCGCCGCCAATCAGCACACCACGTTAAATCCCGTCCTTTTAATACCGAACAGCTCAAATCCGTCCCGGAGGTTCCAAGGGCTACGCCGAAAATTTCACCAGCTGCCGCCGCTCCCCGTTCCTTTCTCCTCTGGGCCTCGGCCGCCCGCCCGCCCGCCTGCCCGCCTCTCCGCTGCCGCCTCTCGCTACCGCCGCCAGGTCGTCACCTTTTTCCCACCCCCTCCGTCGCGAGCCTTTTTTTTTTTTTCTTTCCTAAGGCCTTCGGAGATTAAACGAAGCAGGCAAAGGCTATCCAGCCAGAGGGGTGGAGCAGCAACCATGGAAGGGATGGATACAAAAATGAACCGGCCGAGGGCAGAGACGCCTCATTCGCTCCCCTCCCCCCACCGGTGCACACTCACACACGGAGGGGACAGAACGAGAGCGCGCGGGAGGGGAGGGAAAGGGAAGGGAGAGGCAGACACGGCTCCGACCACGCGCCGACGACAGCGATAAGTCATTTAGCGAAGGGCGCGCGCGCGCGCCGTTCCTGTCCCAGTCGCCACCTTTTTAATCAGTCACGCAACCGCCCAGAGCAAGCGCGCGCACCCTTCCTTACAGAGGGCGAGGGGGGGGTGCCTCACCCGCTCTTCCTCCTCCCTCTTTTTCTTCTGCACAAAGCCACTCCCACAAGTAGCTCAAAAAAATACGCGTTTGGCGTAAGGAAGCGAAAAGGGGTTGTTCTGCGCAGACGCAGATGCTTTGACGTCATAGAGCAGCAAGGGTGGGGGGGAAGAGCGGGTAATGTTACTATCTTTTCTCAAGCGGATGGGTTTTTCTCGTAGCGGTTTTCGAGGCAAGGCTTCGCGGTTGAAGTGGCGTCCTATAAACTAAGACGAAGAAACGAGTATGGCTTCTTCGGATGTACTGATATCGGATAGTAAGGCATAGGAAGAAAGAGCAGATGTCCGTCACAGTGCTTTTGGGTGTTTTTCTTTTTAATGATAGTCGACTGTAGTGTTTTGCGAGAGCAGCAAGTCCTTTGGCTTACGCGAGAAACTAAACTAAAGGAAGCTCCGAAAGGAAAACTAGCAAAATTAGCTGTTCCTGTATAACCAAAATTCCTGACCGCAAGTTGTTCTGTTTAATTCTTTTCTGTTCTGGTGCATTTTCTCCTGTTCCTCAATTTGATTAAGAATTAATATTTTAAAAGTACGGTAGTGAAATAGCATTGCTGAATCGACAGGAATATGCAGTTAGGAAAGTGGAAAAACTGCTAAAACTACAAGTAGAAATTCTGGTTTATCCATTCACTGCCCTATTCCAATTTGGATCACCCACTTCCAGATGGGAAATCACTTGGATATCCTTGGCTATAGAGTGATTTATTATGTGCCATCAAGTCTTAGCGACCCGTATATTTCTTCCATGACAATCTGTTCCTAACCTAGTATTTTCAGGTCTTCCAATGGTGCACCCATCACCACTGTAAAAGTCCATCCACCTTTGCTGCTCGTTCTCTTTTTCTTTCCTTCTGCCTTTCCCAGCATAAAATTATCCTCCTCAAGGGAGGATAATTTAAACTTAGTCAATTGTGCCTTGAGTGAAAAGTCTGTGTTCATTTGCTTGACAATCCATTTGTTTGTTTTCTTGGCTGTACACAATATTCTCAGGAGCATTCTCCAACACCAAGAATAAAAGAATCAATACTTTTCCTATCCTGCTTCTTCAAAGTCCAACTTTCACTTCTATAGAGTGTCACAGAGTATACCATGAATTGTAATATTCTGATTTTTGTAGCTGTAGTATTTAAATATCTTTTATAAGGCCTTCAGGATTGCTTCACGAAGTGCTAGTCTTTGTTGTACAGGTAGTCCTCGACTTACAACAGTTTAGTGGACGTTCGAAGTTTACAACGGCACTGAAAAAAATGATTTATGACCGTTTTTCACACTTAGGACCATTGCAGCATTTCCCTCAGTCATGTGATCAAAATTCAGATGTTTGGCAACTGGCTCACATTTATGACGGTTGCAGTGTCCTGAGGTCATTCGAGCACCTTTTGCGACCTGACAGGTAAAATCAATGGAGAATCCAGATTCATTTAACAATGTTAAATGTTATTAACTTAATAACTGCAGTAATTCACTTGTGGCAAGGAAGGTTGTAAAATGGGATAAAACTCACCACAAATGTCTCACTTAGCAACATACATTGTGGGCTCAATTGTCGTAAGTCGAGGACTACCTTTATTTCTTGACTGCTAGTTCCTGTACTGTTGATGGTTGATCCTAAAAGGCAGCTATCTACTATGTCTTCCCTATCAGTTCTAATAGATATAGAGAAGAATGGGGGACAGGGGCAGATAAGCCCATTCTGTATTGTTGCACAAAAGCAACATCCACATTGCATCAACTAGAAATCAGGCTTGATTCAAGAACGCATATACCTAATGGCTGATATCGTACTGTCAGTAGTCCTGAACTTACAACCGCAATTGGAATTAGAATTCTGATCGCTAAATGATGGTGTTTTAAGGAAGTCATCATGTGATAGGACCTCATTTTACAACCATTTTTAACCACATTTGTTCAGTAGATCACTGCAGTCATTAAGGATATCTGGCTTCCTTAACTGACTTTGCTTGTCAAAAGCTGGCTGGGAAGGTTGCAAATCATGACCATGTGATTGCAACATTTTCTAATAATTCATAAATGCAAGTCAATTGCCAAGGACCCAAATTGAGACTACATAACCGCAGGGATAGTGCAGTGGTCATAACTTTATAAGTCATTTTTTCTGAGGCAATTATAACTTTGAACCATTCATTGTTAAATAAATGGTTACAAGTCAAGGACTCCTGTATGTGTGAAAAAGATTATGAGCACCAAAATTTAGAATATGGAATACAGAGTATAGTTATAGAATATAGAATTCAAGGATTATACAAAAAATGTTATTCAAATGAGCTTGATAATGCTGGTCTGTATGGACTAATCCAGTGTAAGACAATTTCTATTATCACAATTGAAACAAATATATATATATATATATGTGCTGCATGGTAGTCTAGATTTATGTATTGTATTAAGCCATGGTTTAGTTACGATTGATTAAATAAAACAATTGGCTAGATTCACAAAGCACTCTAAACCCATACGTGATAATTTACAGACCGCATTAGAAAGAAGCAAGCCACAAAATAGTTTTTTACAATATAGAAATATAGGCAGAGCTTTGTAAAAAAGATATCAGAAAATATGGGAAGAGGATAATTCAGAGACATTGGGAATGTTTCACATATTTAAGTGTATTAAGCCATTATTTACTGCATAAACAGTTATCCTCTCATAAAGGATGGATCTGTGCTGCATTTAAAGCCAGGGTTCTCTCAACCCTGTGAGTCAGGACAATTTTGGGAATTGCAAGCAATAGAGAAATTCACATAAAAAATAAGTAAGACCTACTTCGCCTGTGTAAGCCTGCAGTTGTACCACAAAGTTTTGGAACCCTGTGGCATACAGCTGATATGTATTAAAGGTGGTATATTTGTGTTTTGCCAATGCTGATAACAATGAATCATTGGTTTTATTCTAGGAAAGGGAATGTACAAGGCCACCATGTACAAGGCGTACGTGTACAAGTTTACATGTACAATGTACAAGGTGAATAGAAGTCTACTTCTGTAACAGCAACCTTTCTACTTCTTTAATTTCAGCATCATAAGTTCCCCTTTTTGATCCTGAGCATATGTCAGTTCATTTCATATACTGTATCTCCTATTTGGTCCAGTTACAGAATAAACCAGATGCAGTGTGTGTGTCCATAGCCATTCTGAAGCACCTTTTCAATTTCAAACTCAAACCCAAATTCTGTATCTGGCAATTTTATTTTATCTTAGAAAGTAATTTCTAGTTTGGACCTACTAGCTTTCAACAAACAGCATCAGCTTTCTGATGGTAAAATTGAGTTTTAATCATGCTTATGACATACTGGCTGAAATCTGGCAAAACAAACTAGCACTGTCATTATTTAGCAGGAAATGTTGCAGATGGACCTGGGAACCAGGGAGCCTTGTAACTTATTTGGCATCTACTCTTGCTTAAAAAGTGTTATGTGAAGTATCATTTGGAAGAGCAATGATGGACAACTGAGGTCCAATATTAATGATCCATCTGGTGATGATCATAGTATATGAAAGATAACTTAGAATGTAAGAGGAGTTTATAAATTTCATTTGTTAAAGAAAAATAGTTCACGCTGCGTATTAATAAAAGTATGAAAAAAGATACAGCAGATTGGAAACCAATTGGTCTGATTTTTGTGGAGAATAGTGGAAAGAAAAGGAAGAACTGGTCCTGATACAAAATATTATTAGAGTAATATCTCAGCAAAAAGAGGAAGTGGACATAAAGAAGATACAGAATCTTCTTAGAACTGAATAAAAATAATTAATTTACTGTTTGTCATGTGCAGTTACAGTAAGGTGGAATATAAAAAGATGCTTGGTGAAATGATGTGGCAAAGAACAAAAAATAGATAAATATACTGAATAATAATTACAAAGTACAAGGAACTGTTAAGGTTAAACGAGGTAGAGAAAATGCAGACAATTTTTGATGAAAGATCAAATTTTTGGGGAGACGATTGAAGTGGGCTAACCAAAGTGTCTCCAACGGAATAAATAGAATTTTAAAATAAAGGTGATAAAATTATTTAAACTGAACCGAAGTGGGGCAATACTGCAAGGAATATTTTAGATGTTTGTATGGAAATGTTAGTGATATGTTGAAATATAAATCTAAATATCCAAAAGAATGATGAAGAGGGTATAAATATTGAGATAATCTTGAAAAACAATAAGGTGGCAGGTATATGGATGTAAGTGGAAAAACATTGAAGTATTTTATTTACTTAATCTTCAATTGTTATAATCTGTCACAATTTAAGAGTAGCTAAGGTGTGGTTTGCTTATGGGAATGGTTTATCAAACACCTGTGCATTTGTGACAGTTGAGAAAAAATGCAGCCAATGTGCCAGTATACACAGGGAAACGTTGCTAAAGTGAATGTCTAAACCAGGGGTAGGCAACCTTGGCTCTTTTATGACTCTTTTTGGGGGAGGAGCAGGATTATTAGTTTTAATCTTGTAATATTTAATTTGAATTTTATGTAAGTTGTAATTCATTTTGAATCTATAAAAATAGAATACAAATTTAACAAATCATATCATGTTTGTGGTACATCTATAACAGACACATTAGAGATATTTATGTCTGTAACCATTTCATATGGAGGCAGTAGATGGACAGAGTAAGTATACAATTTCTCTAGTCAAAAAGCACAGAACCAAGTACAAGATACAGGAGAGTGGTGATAATATACTTTTAAAAGTAGTACTTTAAAAGCAGTTGCTCTAATGAGCATTTAAAGCACTTTTTCTTTTATTTATGAATTACAATTTTTTACTCTAAATTGTACTGAAATTGCTGTTAGCCAAAACATTCATTCATACCCTCCCTGTATCCCTAGCTGTATGAAAAATGGCATGCAAATTGGATAGCAAGAATACTACAGTTTGGCATCAGGTTTTTTTTCCCCTTATCTAAGTTGGAACCCTTACAACTGCTCCAAGTGTTTGTGAGATTACTTATGGCATAGCAGAGCTGAATCTGGCCAGTTGAACCATGGTTAAATGTAATGTGCAAACCGGGCCCTTAAAGTATGTTTTTCTTATTACCAACTACTTAAATTTGTTATAGAATAGAAAATTAATCACCTAATTCGTGTAGTTCTGCCTAATGTATACCTATATCAACCCACAGAGCATGGTTGTAGCAGTATTATTTATTCCTTTTATTATCTTCTTTACTCCCTCTTTTTATTGGTACTATTCCTATCATCATCATCATCATCATCATCATCATCATCAGTGTTGCCTTGCAAGTACACTAAGTGCTCCTTTACCAGAGACAAATTCCTAATGTGTCTACACATACTTGGCCAAATAAAGTATTCAATTTGATTCAAAATATTTCAAGGAAATATGCTACCCTAAGTCTCTAGCACATTGGCTAGGAGAGCCTAAATTTTGCAGTTTGAAGGGCTGTGTAGGAGTTATTATAACATTTTTGCTGTGGGAGATCCATAGTAATTTTTGGTAGGATTTTTGTTCTTTGCAGATTATGTTATTAAATAAAAAGCTTTAAATCTTATCATAATTTCTGTGTTTTACAACCTCGTCTGTTGCAGAATAGATTTAAATATTGAAAAAAGGCTATTGCATTCCTTTTATTGGGCTACCATATTGGAATATAAGTAGTAATATTTATTTATTAAATTTATATGCCACTCATCTCACTATCCCAAGTGATTTCAATACAGCACATAAGTATTCACATGGAAACTTAGAACCTAAATGAGAAATGAATCCATGAAATACTATTTTTCAAAAATAAAAAATCAAATAAAGCAAGCAAAATAAAAGGAACCGAACTAGTCACCTTTCACCTATAATTATTGAAAGTACATACAAATAAAAACTGGTGTGCTGCCTCTGAAATATATGGTTTGAACACATGCAAGATTCTTGTAGAAAAGGCTAATATTTAAGTGGTATATTGATAATGTCATTTTAATAATTAAATTACACTGAGCTGGCATGCAGATTATACCTCTTGACATTCAAGTAAAATTTGATGGGTTTAATGCTGGCAACTGTTGCTGCTCTCTATAGGTAGTCTTTGATGTATAACTAGTTACTTAGCAACTGTTTGAAGTTATGGCAGACTTCCCAAAAGTTATTTGTTGCCCCCCCCCCAGTTGTTCACCTTTATGACCAACTGCAGGGATCCTGCAGCATCCCCCTCCTATTGCCCCTCATCATCTAACCAGATCCCTGTAGACCTTGGGCCTGTTTTTCACCCCAATGGATCCCGTACCTTCCTCCTCACCCCGTGTCACCTATCACACAGAGAAACAGCTCAGAAAATGGTGGCTGCTACCAGGACCATAATGCATGGCCCAGCAACAAAGCAGTTTGCTTTGCTTCTCTAACCCAAGCTCCAGAGAGCTTCAAAAGGTAAGTGTGTGATAGGTGACACATACTCCATTTAATGACCCACACAGTCATTTAATGACCCGGAAGAGCAGGGTTGGGGGGTCATGAGTGCTTCACTTATCATGGCTTCTGACTATAATGGACAGACTCCATTACGGTCGAGAATTGAGAACTACCTATTATTAATATGGCATTTTCATCTGGGCTTAACTTACCCATTTTTTATTTGCACCACTCACTAAACCCATAAACTAAGTATATTAGTTTAGTTATTGGGTTTGTATAACTGACCTAAAACATGTTTTTATGATTCAGTGTTCTGTCCAAACCTAAGCAATGAATATTTTTATAATATTGAAAACCTGAGCTAATTTAGTACTTGTTACAGAAGATGCATAATGTGGTGCGTGTTGATGTTAGTATTGTGCAGAGAAATAAATCATTTCTAGTCCACAAATGGCTAATATTGGGATGTATTCAGCTGGTATTGGGATGAAAATTGTTCTGCATATAGCATTCATTATCAAGAACTGTTCAACATGGAATTCTAAGAGATCTTTGAAATCAGAATAGCCACTGATCTTACTATACTTGTCCTGTCAGTTTCTCTTTAAGAATTATTCCTGTTACATTTTCAATCAAATCTTTCTTGTTCAGCAAGGTAAGTCATTCTCATATTTAGTTATCTCTGGTTATATTAATACTATTAATTATCCAATCTGATTAACTACTACAGGAATCATTTCTTCATAGAACATGAAAATAACTAATGTAAGTATTGAATATACCTAGTAATATTGGACTAAACTAAATCTGGACCATTCTATAATTCTATAATTCTTTATAATTAAATGTTGGTTAATTAGCTTTTGAAAGACATATTGTCAGCGTGTTAATGCCTTGAACACATATACTGTATGTATCGCAATAGATGGCATGTATTTAATCAAAGATAAGTTTATATAATGTTCCTGGACTTGAGATTCATGGATTTGTTGCTAATACTATACACATTAATATAAACAATTTAAATACTGTGGACTGAACAAATCATACAAAAAGGTACTTCACAAACACTGGTACATGCACAGAAAGCACTCATCCTTAAAGCAGTAAAACATCTGGAAGGCCAAAATGTTGTAGGGTTTCTCAAGTTGAGTCTTCATTATATAACTACTCTGCTTTTTTTGGAGTCCCTGCAGAAGCATATCTGTGCATGCATGTGCAGACAACCTAGGGAAGGTCTCAAAATAGTGCTGAGCGAAATACAACCTGTGTGTGTAATGTTACTTTGTGAATCACATCCTTATTAAATGCTAAGCAAAACATGCAAACTTTTCACAAAAATGCAAAGAACATGTTTGAGGAAAGGGAATTTTAAGAACACACTCACTTCTTTGGAGCCATGTAGTCTTTTCCCATGTCCTTTATTTCTGATGAGACAGTCCACTTAATGTTCTCTGCGAAACCTGGAGTAGCTAATTCTTTAGTAGCTTCTAATTTGGTACAAAGGAAGCCGATTTTCCTAACAAAGCAGGTTTGGCAAGCAACTCAACAAGTTTTTTCATAGCTTCACAGTAAGGGAGGAACCTGACTCTCTCCACCTACACTTTAGGATTGTCATTCCCAGGTTCCACCCATTCAGTTGATTTTAAAATGAAACTCTTGGAATTTTGGAATAACTACTCTTAATATTTCCTAATCTTAGGAATGCAATCTTTAAAACCTCAAACTGGCACTGTGAATCTTCATACTTAATAAGAACATATTATTCAAGAACGGAGAAAAAAATTATGACTGGAACTTCTCAAGAGAATCCCTTTTTGTAGTGCTATTGTTTCCCTTTGGAATTACAAAATAAAGTCAAATGTGCCAAATTGAATTCCAAGCCATGCACTTATTAGCACAGTAGGCTCCACTTTTTTGATTTGGTAGGTATACTTGAACACTGAGAACATGTGAATACTATCACAAAATGGCTGCTAGGGAGAGGCTTGCCCATTTGCAAATAGCTGCCAACAAGGACATAGCCTCCTAAATTTGTGATTGTGATTGAAGTAGCCTATATGTTTGATTAAATAAATAAAAAATATAAAAAATCAGCAGTAATTTATCAAAATGATACTTGTCACCAAATCTACACCTATACCATACAGAACATTGTCTACTATCTCTCTGATGGTTACCTGAGCATCAACAATTAATGCATGTTTTATTCCCAACATTATCATCAGATTCTCTGTATATATGAGTGCTCAGATCCATAATAAATATCACTGTGGCCTTTGGAAGCAACTTTATGCATATACATATTCATTAATCTTGATTTATACAAAGCAGGATGGTAAAACTTGATCCTACTGAATGGAAATTTTGTCCTGCAATACTTTAGGTGTTGATATAAACTTTAGATTTAGATGCCATACTTAAGACTGCTATATTGTTTAGCATAAATGAGATTTCCCTCAAAAGATACTTGCAAAATTCTATGGCGTAGAAGGTATATATGCAGTAGAATATTTTAAAAATCCACCATTTGTTAATAATGTTTTGAATGCAGACATATTCCAAAGTCTTTAAAGTGAAAACCAAGATATCACATTATAATTGAAATTAAAAATAGCCCAAACATTTTGCATGAAGCTGTATGAGGATTAACAAACAACAACATGGCCTATATGAGCAATTCTGTAATATTTTTTACTTAAATTTATGAAACCGCTTTATTTGATAGATATAAAATACGCTCCAAAGTCTTTTAAAATCAATGAAAGCATTGCTTTAATATTTTTTACAGTGTATTATATTTTACAACCAAAAGCGTTCCTTGTTTGATAATCATCTATGAGCTCATCCTTGTGTTTCTCTACCTGGGACAAACATATCTCCATAAGCATGTTTAAATTACATCCTCACAATTTTACTGTTGTCTCATTCCTAGTGCAGTGTAAAAACAGCTTAAAGTTATATTTAGCTATTATAATTTTAAAGTAAAGGTAGTGCTTGACTTATTACCATAATTGAGCCGGAAACTACAATTGTAAGTCATTGCAATCATAAGTTGAGGCATCATATGACTGGATCTGATTTTTTGATGTTTTTGGAGCAGTCGGTAAGTGAGCCAATTTTCCTCAATGGGAAAAAATAATATAAATTGCAGTCATGTCACTATAGGATGCTGCAAATGGTTATAAAGGTAAGTCAGTTGCCAAATGCCCAAAATGTGATGATGGGGGGATATGGCATCATAATCAAAAATGGGTCATAAAAAGCTTTTGGGGGGTATTAAGTGGCCAATCATCAGTTGAGGACTAGTTGTTATGTTTTCCTTCTTCTGATGCAATTTTTGTTGAGAACACAACCTAGAATACTTGGTTTTGTCTACACTGACTTTTTTGCATCTATAAACTATTGAGCATTAGTCAGTCTTTTAGAATCAGACACAGTTGAACATATAGCATTATTATACAGCATGCCCTCTGTTGGAAAGCTTTCATTATTCTCTCGGTTTAGTCTTCCCTTCTTCATTAACAGTTAAGCTGATGTGTAAGAATGGACCCACAAAGGTCTTTTTCTGATCCCATCTCTTTGGATAGAGAAGTCAAATGGTTGTTTACTTGCTCCCTTCTTATTTAACTTTTATGTTAATAATATTGTAATAGCCATGAAGTCACAAAGCTTTCATTCACTTAGTGCATGGGTTGGCAACTGCGGCTCCGGAGCCGCATGTGGCTCTTTGAGCCTTCTCCTGCGGCTCCCAGCCTCCTCCGCCATTTGCAGAGAGAGAGAGAGACAGAGAGAGGCACTTGTGCTTCCCCCCCGCTCTCTCTCTCTCTCTCTCTCTCTCTCTCTCTCTCTCTCTCTCTCTCTCTCTCTCTCTCTCTCTCTGTATGTATAAAAGAGAGTGGCCTCACCCTGTTCTCCGACAAGCTGACAAGCTTATTGGGTGGGCCTCCTGCCTTGACTGCGTCTCTGAAGGAAGCAGGAAGCAGGAAGGGCAGGAGAGAGCCAGCCCAATAAGAATGTGTATCAGCTTGTTGGAGAACAGCTTGAAGCCAGCTTGCCAGGTGAGCAGAAGACCGGAGAGAGGGAGGGGGGGAGAGAGAGAGGGAAAGAGAGAGAGAGAGAGAGAGGGAGAGAGAGGGGGGAGAGGAAAGAGGGAGAGAGAGAGAGGGAGAGAGAGAGAAAGAAAGGGAGAAGAAAGGAGAGAGAGAGGGAGAGGAAAGAGAAAAAGGGAGAGGAGAGGGAGAGAAAGAGGGAGAGAGAAAAAGGGAGAGAGGGAGAGGAAAGAGAAAGGGAGAGAAAAAAGGAAAGAGAAAAAAGGGAGAAAGGGAGAGGAGAGAGAGAGAGAAAGAGGGAGAGAAAAGAGAGGGAGAGAAAGAGAGAGAGAACTCATGCACAGCACCCTCTATTTCTTTTTAATTAAACTCTTCAATCAAGCCCCCCCCTTTGGTGTGCACGCGCGTGAGTTTTGCAACTCCCAGTGTTTTCTTTTCTGTGGGAAACGGGTCCAAGTGGCTCTTTGAGTGTTTATGGTTGCCGACCCCTGACTTAGTGGATAGAAAATATCAATTTTTATATACAGTATGTTGACAACAAGGCTCTCATTTCCTGTATCAAGACTGGCTTTAGAAAATAAAAGGCCAGATAGATTAACATGGAATAAAGGTGGTATTTTTTGATAGAAGCACTGTTAAACAAAATGGATGGTCAGTGCCTACCAAATTAAGCAATGCACCTCTTTTAAATATCTAGACATAACCTTTCATAAATCCCCTGTATGTCAGGAACATATTTATTCACCATTCTAGCAACTGTCCAATGAACAGTGGGGTCTATTCTGAAAGTTCCTATTCCAAAGAAGGACAACTGGTAGCCCTGCACTTACATGTTCCAGGTGAAGTGGCTGCCCAGATACTATATGGAACTGAGATCTAGAGGTGGGATGAGATGGTTATTGCCAACTTTGGAAGTAATCCACAACAATTTCATAAAGAAGATTTGCATGCACGCTCTCTCTCTCTCTCTCTCTCTCTCTCTCTCTCTCTCTCTCTCTCTCTCTCACACACACACACACACACACACACACACACACACACACACACATACCACTACTTATCTAAGGATGGAAGTAGAACTATCCATCACTATCAGAATAGATCTTGCATTGCTGGATCAGAATAACAAACTAGAAAGCTTTCAAGAATCCCACTTTGCCGAAGTTTTTTTCCCTGCATTACATAGCTAGGAATCAACAGGGCACCTTTTTGTCACCTATCTTACAAAACATTCCCTATCCTTTAGGGGGAACTCACTCCTTGGAAGAGAGAAAATGTTAAGAGAGAAATATTTTGAAAAAGATGCCAATAACAATGCTATTACAGTATAGCTCTCCAAATGTACATCTTGGTTTCACCACTATAAAAACATAGAAGACTCTCCCAGTTTCTGGTTAATATTAGTAGTACAGCAATATAATATTAATAGCAGCTTTTACATCTTTTCATTTGAAGACAATCCTTTGGGATATTTTGAAGGGAGATTTTGTAAGGGGTCTATTGAACAGGATATTTGTCCCTGTGGTGCTGCTCAAGTGGAAGATATTATTCACTATGCCACGGTTCCCAACCTTTTCTATACCCTGCACCCTAGAACACTTCTGATATATTCTCACACTCCTTACCATTCAAAATAACGGCAATGAATTTTGCATATACACTATAATTTTGAAACTTCTAAACCCAAGTTTTCACACCCCCTGGAATATCATCTCGCACCCCCAGGGGGTAGGAGCACCCCTAGCTGGGAATCCCTGCACTATGCCTTCTACTGCCCCATTTACAATGAAATTGAATTATCTTCTTGCAGATCTGTTTCCAACTGTTAGTAATCAGTTTGCTATTTTTGCTTTGTCATCATTTAAACTCAGAAAGTTATTAATTGTAGCTCTGGCCTTATCTTGTCTTGACCTCTTTGTAACTAACTCTCTTTATTGAGAGGTTCTTTGAGCTCCAAAGACACCTCATTTCAAACCTGAGCTACACATATTCTTCTTTATTGGTATCCCTTTTATTCTTTTATTTTATTGCTTCATTATTTTATCATGCTTTATGCTATGTCACAGGGAAGAGTATTTTTAAAACACAGAAACTGAAACTAACTGAAAGTATTAACAATGAGGTTCATTCATAAGACTTTGTGTACAATCTATCTGAAAGCTCCAGGTTCATGTGGCTGGCAGCAAGGTGAGATAAGAATGGAAAAATAGTGCCCCCTCAAGCCCCACAGAGGTCCAGCATTATTGTGTTTTGAGCTTCCTTACAGCTGAGCTAGAAGAATATTCGTTTAGTTACCCAAAGAGAACACTGTCATGGGAACACTGGGATACAGTACTGAATGGCAGCAAAGCCTCTTGTAGAAGGTCCAGAGAAGAGGAACAATATTAGTTGTTTGCTGTGCTAAACTAGGTCTTCTGGAGCCATGGGAAGATACATTTTGAAAAGTGTTATGTCAGTTATGTCTTCAAAGCATAGAAGAGTGTGGAGATGCTCTTGAAGAAGGAATTCAATAGGTGTTAAGTAAACGCCAGCTTATCCCTAAGAAAGGAGGAGTGAGTGAGTGAGAAACTCAAAGCTGCTGTATATTGATTTTTTTGGGTATAAGATAGTGAGATGGAATCTCTGTTAGGCTTTCAAGATTCTATAATTATAACCTGCATTTTTAAAGTAGACTTCCAGTAGTTTTTGTAGCGTCTGCTTCCTGATCTGGTCTACCTCAAAGTGTTGACAGAAGGTAATGGAAATTTGACAATGAAGTCAATTACTTAAATCTGGTGGGAGAGACTGGACTGGCATCTACTGGAAGTTCTCTAGCTGTGGATTCCTTGCATCAAATAGAATAATTTACTAAGTAGCCCAACACATCCTTTTCAGTTTTGTAAGGGAAACTTCAAAAGCCCTCATACATTGTGAAGTGTTATTACTGAGTTCACATCCTGCACTAGATCAGACTAAAATGAGACTTGTTTGCAGGTCAGTGCTTGGTGGAAAATCAGTCACTGTCTTAGCATGTTATATGAACTAAAATGTCATATGAATACTTGATGTTGAGTAAAGCATAGCAGATTGTTTTATTAACCTGGATTTGTGAATAAGCGTCTTGTATGAATCCAGTCAAAGTGCAATAACAACATCTTATCAGATAAATAACAATTTCCTTCTGATTTACACTTGAACATATTATATGAACTTTTTTGTGGGTTACCCCTGTGGGGACTTTCTCTGTCAAATGCAGTTTATAAGCCTCATTGAGGCAAATAATCCAAGAAAGATATTCTTTCCTAAATTGTCCTGCAAAAACTCTTACAAAATTCTATCCAGACTTCCACAGATCTGAATAGTAACCATCTTCACTAAAACTAATGTTCACTAATGTTTGGTTTCCGAATATTCTGGGTTTGAAATGGTTGATTCACGTTTTTAGAAGTGGTCTAATGATATTAGCCATCCTGGAAGTTTTCTGAGCAACAATGCTCCTGTTCCAAATTTAGCAGACTTGTATTAAGTTCCTCATGTACTGATTACTTGTTGAATGACTGCTTAAAGTTATACTGGAATTAAAAAAAACACCAATTTTGTGACCATCCTGTGGTCACACAGTTGCACTTCAGGCTCTTCACAATCAGCACAAATTTACAACTGTCACGGCATTCCACAATCATTTGATCACCATTTGCATGCTTCACAACTAACAAGCTGAGCTAATGGAAAATGTGCAAGTAAAATTGTAAGTCATGGTTACGTGATGTTTCATTTAACAATGGCAGTAATTCACTGAATGATCAAATGGGAAGTTATGTAAATCGATCCTGGCCATATGATTTTCTGCTTAGCAACTGTGATGCTTTGCAAAAGGAGTTGCCAGTCCTAATTGTGGTCATTAAGTATGACTACTTGTATTTCCAACTGATGATGATGAAGATGAAGAAGATGGAACTGCATCTACATGGAGGGAAGTGTGTAGTGGGATGCCCCAGGGCTCTGTTCTGGGCCAAGTGCTCTTCAACATATTCATCAACGATTTGGATGAGGGGACAGATGCGGAACTCATCAAATTTGCGGATGACACCAAGCTGGCAGGAGTAGCCAACACTCCAGAAGACAGGCTTAAGATACAGGAGGACCTGGACAGACTTGAACACTGGGCGCTATCTAACAAAATGAAATCCAATGGTGAAAAAAGTAAGGTTCTACATTTAGGCGAGAAAATCCAAATGTACAGGTATAGTATAGGTGGTACCTTGCTCAATAGTAGTAACTGTGAGAGGGATCTTGGTGTCTTAGTGGACAATCACTTAAATATGAGCCAGCAGTGTGCTGCAGCTGCCAAAAAAGCCAACACAGTGCTAGGCTGCATTAACAGAGGGATAGAATCAAAATCACATGAAATGTTAATACCACTTTACAATGCCTTGGTAAGGCCACACTTGGAATACTGCATCCAGTTTTGGTCACCACAATGTAAAAAAGATGTTGAGACTTTAGAAAGAGTACAGAGAAAAGAAACAAAGATGATTAGGGGAGTGGAAGCTAAAACATATAAGGAACGGTTGCTGGAATTGGGTATGTCTAGTCTAATGAAGAGAAGGATGAGGGGTGACATGATAGCAGTGTTCCAATATCTCAGGGGCTGCCACAAAGAGAGGGAGTCAAGCTATTCTCCAAAGCACCTGAAGGCAGGACAAGAAGCAACAGATGAAAACTAACCAAAGAGAGAAGCAACCTAGAATTAAGGAGAAATTTCCTGACAGAACAATTAATCAGTGGAACAACCTGCCTCCAGAAGCTGTGAATGCTCCAACGTTGGAAGTTTTTAAAAAGAGACTGGACAGCCATTTGTCTGAAATGGTATAGGGTTTCCTACCTGAGCAGGGGATTGGACTAGATGACTTGCAAGGTCCCTTCCAACTTTATCATTATCATTATCGAGGAGGAGGAGGAGGAGGAGGAAAAAAATCTATGTATATGACTGCCCATCTTGTATTAATGACTCTGGGAGATGAACATAGAAATAAAAACCAAGAAAACAACTAATATTTTTTTTAAAAAATGATACAATAATAGTACAGTGGTACCTAAAGCACTCAATATTATGTATTTCAAACCCAACAATTTTTACTTTAAATTGCTTCATGCAATAAATTTCATTTACATAATATATTTTATACACATTCTACACTCATACAGACATTCTGAAAAGTAAACATTCTAGTAAACTAAATTAGAATGTATATCAGTCTACAGTATACATTTCTTATTCTTTTTCAAATCTCTTTATTGCACAGCAGCTTAATTGAACTGCTGCTCAGTAATTAGTTAAAATGAAACAATGTAAATTTTGAAACTTCTAATACACATTAATACTATCTCAAAATTGCAGTATGTCAGAAGAATGGCTTGTAAAGTTTAATACAACGTCTTGCAACAAAAAGTAAATAGCTGATGTCATATTGTTTAGAGTGATGTTTGCTAATTTATTTCAAATATCTTTTGCGAAAGTTGCCTTTTAGAAACAGATGTCAGATTCTGCTTACAACTGGTAATTCAAATTTTTCTATTGATAGGATCACTGCTAAAAGTGTCTTCACATTCAGCAATATTGGATTGAATATCAGTATTATTTTCATTGTGCATAGCTGCTGATTCAATTCTTTGCAAATGAGAGAATTAATTTGGTGTGCCTTGCTATAAGAGTCCAGTGCTGATAGGCTGCATTGTCTTCAGTAAGAAAGTTGTTTAATATATTAATATTTCATAGACTTGATATTTAGGAAAAGGTTCTATTCTGTCAGTGGAAATACCTAGTGATTTTACTATCTTCCTTTCAATTTCAGTATTTTTTTCATATATAAACTCATAAGTTCTGGAATATTTTCCTATGGATATCCACCATCTCTTTTAAGTCATGTCCATAGCAATTTCCAGACTCTAAATTATCAGTATTAAAAATAGAGGTCATACAATAATCTGATATGAATCATTTTAATAGGAGTATTTCAATGATTACTTATATTGTTTTCATTTAAATTCTCTATACATTCTCAAGCAAATACCTTCAGTTATCAGTGACTTACAATAATTTAATGTGTCACTGAGATATTTATTAAAGAAATGGTTTTCTGCTCTTAATGGTGGAGTGATAAATTTACTATTTTATCTGATAGTCTACTCTACTGTATTTCAGAAGCTCTGAGCTGTTTTCACAAATAATTATTTATATTTAGAAAAGAGAGCAAATAGTGCTCAGGAAGACAGGAAATGGGGCACTTCCAGTGTTCCTTTATTAAATTGGTTCTTAATTGTGCTCACTTTTTTTTCTCCTTTACTGGAACAAAGCAACTCTGCCTACGCCCCAGATCTGTGTTTAGATGCCATGCTAACCTTCATTGCTTTACTTTGATCTATTGACAAGCTCATATGTAACATTAACTGACAAATAAATAAAACAAATTTTGTCTTAATATAATGTGAAAAGCCAAATTTAAATGTACATCTTAGAGAAAGAGAGAAAACAGGTCAGTAACAAGCCAGAATAAGCTGCATTTTGTATATTTCTTTTCAGTGCTGGGGTTGTATCTCTCCCTTTATACCCATAAGGCAGGGGTGTCAAACTGCCGACCCGCAGGCCAGTTTCATCATACTGGAGCTGCGCCTACCCCATTGCCGGCAATGGCGAAAAAGCTCCAATACGTTGCGCGACATCACTTGACATCGCGAGTTTGACATGTCTGCCACAAGGTAATACTGCTACAAAACCCCATTCTACACACATAAATCTAATTTCTTTGTATCACAGTTATATGACAAATGGAGAAAATTTAACATGAACTGGGTAGGATAAAGTATACTGAATTAGCTAGAATACTTCTCATAATTATAGGTAATCCTGAACTTATGATTACAGTTGGGACAGGCACTTCCATTGCTACGTGATGTGGTCATTGAGTCACACCCAATTTACAACCTTCCTTTGTCACAGCCATTAAAGTGAATCACCACAGTTGTTAAAAGAATCACACAGTCATTATGTGAATCCAACTTCCCCCAATGACTTTGCTTGCTAGAAGCCAGCGGGGAAGGTCACAATCATCATTTGTGCATCATTTGCTGCAACCAGCATTAATACATGCTGCTTGCCAAATGCCTGAATTTTGATCATGTGACTTCAGGGATGCAGTCATAAATGCAAGGTCTGTTTGTAAGTTGCTTTTTTCAGTGTTGTTTTAACATTGAATGGTCATTGAATAGTCATAAGTTGAAGAGCATTTCCAACTGGAAAAGGCATATCAGTAGCTGCAATTATAGAGGGAGCTGCTATTGCTGGAATTCTGTCCAAATCACAGTAATGTTTACTTTCATGATTATGTTCCTACATGCACTGTCACAGTAAGAAAATGCAAAAATTGTCAATATTTGTCTAGATCTTATTGCCATCAAAAGAGACAAATCTAGAACTGATAATGTTATGTAGTTAGGGTAATGAAATGTCTGCAAGAAAATAAGCAAGCTCAGAGAGCACCAAGAACCCCTCAGAGACAAATCTGGTTTTTTTCCTGTTGATAATTGTCCTAAAGCATTTTTAAAAAAAATTCCAGGAAATATTCCTTTATTTGCATTTTCTGTCAGGAATTCCCAGTTCATTGTCCCAGAAAAAGAACTGACAGAAGAATAGTGTCCATGCTGAAATACCTCTTTAGGAATTATTACTTCAGAGCCTAAAATGGCTCATTCGCAATAGCTCTAAGATGCTGAGGACAGTGGGTTCAAGAATGTGGGGAGGATCATACTTAAGACTCTCCAGTTCAGACTTCCAGTTAGACATCGCACAGTGGTGGATGCAGGAAGACTGGGCTCCGTCTTCCATGTTCAATTTTGACCTGCTGGAGACCCTAAAAAGGGTCAAAAGTCGCCCCAGAGAGGCGACAAAGAAGGAGGAGACCTTCATCGATCATGGAGGGGCCCTTCTGCTGGATCTCAGGAAGCCCTCCAAACCGGTGGGGGAAAGACTGGCTACATTTGTGTGGCCAATCAGAAGCTGTTGACAATCGAAAATAAGCACTAACTAGCAATTTTTGAGCAATGTGGGTGGAACTGGGTGAGACTTTATCCTCTTTTTATGACCTTAATACTACTTTCCTGGAAATAAGAATGCCCAAAGCAAAGAATCCTCCCCGCTGAGAGACGGAGGTTTTTTCCCCACTCCCTCAGGAAAAGAAAAATGGCGAATTAATTGCTTTGGGAGAAAATAGAGAAAACTACAAGATCAATTTGGAATTAATACAGATATATAGCTTTGAAATTTGGGGACTAAAAGTACCTTTGAGACTTTTTTTTAGAAAAGATATTTGAAAGTCTGTAATATAGGCTTGGATTTGGAAAGCTGGAAGATGGTGTCAACGACACCAAGTGGTGAATCATGGCACTACAATTTATTATGCTTAAAGGAAACTTGGCTTGAAGCCCAGACTTAGATAAGACTCTTTGTTGTTCCTAGAAACTTTCATTTTTGCAGACTGTAGATGGGAAAAGGGGAAAAAACTCTTTGGCTGCTTATCTGTGTTGGGGACCCTATTGGACTATAAAGACTACATATAAAAACAAAATGGGTGTTCCATACTTAGCCTCAAATGATAAAAAAACCATCTTTAACACTTGTCTCCGAAACCCCCAGCTTGATATACCAACAAGAAAATGTTAATGAATCTCAGAAAGAAATTCTTTCTATGTTGCAATCAATCCAAGAGATGATTATTTTATTTCATGATGAGACTAAAAATAACGCAAATGAGATAAAAGAACAATTTTCTAACCTAAACTTACAAATCCAGACAATGACTACAAAGAAGGAACCCAGAAAACAGAAGGAAAATTAGAAGAAACGGATCCAAAGATGGAGGACCTAAAGGAAGGAATTAACAGACAGATGCAGGCAAATGAAAAATTAGAAGATGCAATGATAACACCGGAAATGGAAAAGATATCTTACTTGTCAAGTTCTCAGAACACATTTGAGGATAAGGAAGAAGAGCTGAACGAATGGATGATAAAGCTGTTAGAAGAAATGCTGAATATTGACAAATAAAAATTGAAAAGGAAAACTGAAGGAGAAGGATGGAGGCTGTTTAATATAAATGAGTTGAGCGTTTTTCCAAAAATACTTCAATCAAATTCTCTTCCTCATTCCAAATAATATATACAAAAACAGAGGAAGAATTACTTGATAATTCAAATGCACTGACTTGGAAAGTTATTTGGCAAAGAAAGAAAGCTAGAGTAAGACTGAAGAAACTAGAGGTTTTGACCTATCAGGTGGGATATTTTACTATTAAACAGATGTTTGAATATGGTTAAGAAAATAGATAACTGTTAGAAATAAAAGTATTATTATACTTAGAAGGATAGGATTTGTAACTAGAATATTATACTTTGTTATGAGATGGGAAATATGAAAATTCTAAAAGGGTTTGAATAAGGGAAGCTTTTGGTTACCCAAATATAATTTATTATGAGAGAATTATAAGCGATAGAGATATTGTGAACATTGATGGGAAATTAAAAAAAATGTAAAAGCGGGAAAAACAGGATATTGATTGAACAAATGCATTTTAAGTTCAAATGCAATTGAGATATGTTCTGGCTAGAAAAGATATTATAGACTGACACTATATTATGTATAATACCAGAAAAATGTGATGAAGATGTCTATATTTAATTGTATATGTATTAACAGTAACAAGAATTGTATTTGCCCAGTGTGGAAAATTCATACCACCAGAAGAAGAGAGGATCAAGGAAGCACTGGATGGTGTAGTATTGGAACTAGACTGAGAAAGTTAATCTCTACCACTGAATTACCAATGGACCCAGACAGCACGTTGTTTATTAAGTACTTGTGATTGTAAAATTAGAAAATTAATAAAATATTTATTTTTTTAAAAAAAGACTCTCCAGTTCAGACTGGGAGATTTAACAGATTGAAACTAATTCCCCATAACAGCCTTAAGTCAGATTACCAATGGCAATCTGTGGGAGAAATCAAATGTTTATGTGCATGTTTTTGATATTGTAAATTAGAAAATTGGTAATTATACATCTTAATTATAATTAAAATTAGTTGGCTAATATTTGATTTTCAAATTTTATTGCTAGAAAAATCTAGAAATCTATAAGTATCCCTGTTTAAACTATATGTAACCATTTCTTTATACCTGCATTTCCTAGACCTCATATTGTCATCATGATTCATCATCATCTTGTCTATTCACTGCTGGATGAAGGCCTCTTCTGCATGTTTCCAACCAATACGGTCCTGAGATTTATTTTGCCAATTGGGCCCCCAATACTTGCTGATGTCTTTGATCCATCTTGTTTTAGATCTCTTTCGTGGATGCTTTTTATCAAGTGGGATCCATTCTATGATAGCCTCCATGGCTCTTTGCAACACTCTTAGCTTTTGTATCGATTGTGAGGTTAGTGTCCATGTTTCACTGGCATATGTTAGAGCAGGTAGCACACATTGATCGATAACTTTTCAGGCATAGGGGGAGGCTGTTCTTGAAAATTATGCTTAGCTTGCCAAATGCATGCCAACCACATTTAACACACTGTTCAATTTCCTTTATTGTATCACCTTCCATTGAGGTCTGTTGGCCAAGGTATATATAGTGGTCTACTATGTCTAATTGTTCTCCAGATATAAAAAATATTCTTTCTTTGATGAATTTATTAAACATAACCTGGCTCTTTTTCAGATTTATTTTTAAGCCAAACAGTTCTGCTTTGTGGAGCTCTTGTATGTGTCTTTGTAGCTCTTATGGGTCTTGTGAGAAGAGAACAACATCATCTGCAAATCTTATGTGATTTAAATAGATGCCATTGATTTTTATTCCATCTTTTGCCCAGTTTAGTTTGCAAAATACTTCTTCAAGGCAGGCTGAGAAAAGGATAGGTGATATTGTATCGCCTTATTGTACACCTCGTTCAGTGTTGATTTCCCTTTAAGATCATTAAGGAAATTGTCACCATTGTTTTTTCATATATTGATTGTAGTAAGTTTATGTAAGCAGCATCTATGCCTTAATTGAGCAATGCCTTAATTATTGCTTGCTTGAATACTGAGTCAAACACCTTTTTGTAGTCAATGAAACCCATGCACAGAGGCATGGTGTACTTGTTGCGCCTTTCAATGACTTGCTGAACAATCTTGATATGATCCATTGTGTTGTGGTCACTTCTGAACCCTGCCTGCTGCTTTGGCTTGCATCATTTAATGTTCTCAATATTCTTTTTGCTATTATCCTGGGGAAAACCTTGTAGATGACTGAAAGAAGGATTATTGGGAGATAGTTCTTTAAATCATTTTTGGCCCTTTTCTTGTGTATAAGAATCATTTCAGCATTCTCCCATGCATTGGGTACTTATTTCTTCTTTGAGGCATCTTGAGTATAGTTTTGCTAGTATCTTGTGTAAATTGTGACCACCAACTTTCAGCATTTCAACCCTAACAGTCATTTCCTGAAGCTTTGGCATTTTTCACTGATTTTATGATACTTCCTCCACTAGAATATCTAGCATTTCTTTTTTTCTCTGTGTTGTTACGTTTGAATGATCTTGATCTTTGTATATATTTGAATAGAATTTTCCAATTATTTCTAATCTTTCCTGTCTTGTTCTACAATCAGAGCCATCTTCATGTTTTAATGCAAAAATCTTCTTTCTTGTATTTATAAGCTTGCATTTTGCTCTGTTAATCCCTTTGTTTCCTTCAATTGCCTTTTTCACAAGTTTCATGTTAAACTGACATGTTTCTTCTTGGATATGTTTTCTTATGGTCTTGCAAAGTTCAATGTACTCCAGTTTATTAGTGAAACTTCTGGTATTCTTCATTGTCCATCATTTTTTCATTAAATCAATAGTTTTATCAGACATTTTTGACTGTACAAAGTGTTTTTCCAGTGGTGCAATAGATGTAGCAGATTCAAGGGTGTTTTTGACTATTTGTTCATTTTGGTCCATAATGTTCATCTCTTCCAAATCTTGCAATAGAGCAAAGCGATTTGATAGATTAAACTCAAAATCGCTGTTCTCCTTCAACAGTTTATCACTCTTGATTTTCGTTTTTGTGATGTCTTTATAATTTTCATACACTCTTTTCAACAGTCTATCTTCACTTTAGCTTAAACCAGCGGTTCTCAACCTATGGGTTGCGACCCCATTTGGGGTCGATCGACCATTTCACGGGGGTCGCCAAGCAAGGCTGTCAGCCATTTTTTCCCCTTTTCCGGCGGGTGCCTTACCTCCCTTGGGCTGGGCCAGCTGGTGGTCGGCCTGCTCCGTCTCTGCCGCTTGCCAGCTACGCCTCGGCTGGCACAGGGGGTGGAACCACGCATGCGCGGCGCTCCCGGGCAGGGAAAGTCCTCGACTTATGACCGGTTGGGTAGTCTTTGACTTACGACCGGTTTAGTCCTCGACTTATGACCGGTTGGGGGTCGCGGCATTAAAAAGGTTGAGAACCACTGGCTTAAACCATTCTATGGTCACTTCCAGTGTTAAAACGACTGATGACAGAACAATTGCAGAATATAGTTTTATCACTTGACATGATGTAGTCAATTTCCCTTGTGTACCCTGATGGATTCTCCCATGTCCATTTTCTACTAGCTTTTTTCTTGTAAAATGAGCTCATGATATAAAGTTCCTGTCCTTCAGAGAAATCTATTAGTCTGTGGCCTCTATTATCTCATTCACTACTTTCATGCAGGCCAGTCACTTTTTCTCCAGGTATTGTTCTTCCTATTCTTGCATTAAAGTCACCCATTATTATTTTGTATTGGCATTTTTCTTTGTCTTGAAGGTGGGCCATATTGCTGTAAAACTCTTTGACCTCATCATCATCTTTGACCTCATCATCATTATTGCTTATTGTTGGCGCGTAAGCTTGGATGATTTGAAGCTTGTATTGTTTATTCAATTGAATGATGCATTGGGCTACTCTGTCTGATATACTTTCAAATTTTACTACAGAATCTTTCAGCTTTTGGTTGATGAGAAAACCAATTCTGCCACATCATCCATCTTCAGTACATCTAGTGTAGAGTAAATGCCCAATCCTATCAAGTTCAATAAATTTTTGCCTTGTTGTCGTGTTTCACATAATCCAACAATATCCCAATGCATATGATTTCATTTACACACACAAGCCCCTTTGCCTCGTCAAGACCCCGATCATAGAAGGAGAGGACCTCAGATATATTTCCTTAATAAAATTTAGAAGAGGTATTGGGGCAAGGGTAGAATCTTAAATGTTCAATTATCTTTTTCCACAATCAGAAGCATTTGNCTATGACCATGTAAAATTACCACGATCATGTAAAGATATCATAAAGTATCTTAATGTTTAAGGATATCATAAACCCCCATGACCTTTAAAACATAAGTTTGTAAATTTTTTACATTTATTTATTTATTATAATTATTTTTACAAATAACTCAAGGCAGCAAACATATTCAATATCTTCTTCCTGTTTTCCCCACAACAATCCTGTGAGATAGGTTGGGCTGAGAGAGAATGACTTGCCCAGCTGGCAAGTCATGCCTAATGCAGGACTTGAACTCGCCGTCTTCTGCTTTTTAGCCTGGTGCCTAAACCACTAGACCAAATGGGCTCTTACTGTGTTTTCCCCAAAATAAGACCTATCTTGAAAATAAGCCCTAGTTTGATTTTTACATGTGTGCCTAATATAAGCTGTACCCCAAAAATAAGCCCTAGTTAAGACCCCGCCCACTCTGTCCCACCGTCTGGTTGTACGAGGTGGAGTGAGACACATGCGTAAAAATCAAGCTGGGGGGGGTGGAACTGCCCCATGCGCCCTGCACAGATTTACCTCATGGCCCTTGCAGCCAGGCCTCCCATGCCCCGACAACTGGCTCGCCTTGTGAGCAGCAGCAGCCCCATCCAGCAGGCCCTTGCATGGCCGCTGCCCCACTCCTTCTGGTTTTTGGTGGCTGCTCATGGCATCCTGCTGCAAGCAGCCACGAGTGTCTGCAGAAGTCAGGCAGCAGCACGACAAGTGTCGGGACATGGACGGCCTGGCTGCAGCAGTCTTGAAGTAATCAGGTTAGATATCCCCCCCAAATAAGATCTAGTGCCTCTTTTGGAGGCAAAAAAAAAAAAAAAGACCGGGTCTTATTTTTGGGGAAACACGGTAGACAAGATATATAGATATATAGATGTTAATACTATGCTCTATGCCCTATATAATTATATAGAATTACTAAATAAACTTGGACCATCAACAGCATCTTCTGCAAGATTATATAATAATAATAATAATAATAATAATAATAATAATAATAATAATAATAATAATAGTAATAGTAATAGTAATAATAATAGTAATAATAATAGTAATAATAGTAATAATAATAATGTTGGAAGGGACCTTGGAGGTCTTCTAGTCCAACCCCCTGCTCAGGCAGGAATCCCTATACCATTTCAGACAAATGGCTGTCCAGTCTCTTCTTAAAAACTTCCAGTGTTGGAGCATTCACTGCTTCTGGAGGCAGGTTGTTCCACTGGTTAATTGTTCTAACTGTCAAGAAGTTTCTCCTTAGTTCTAGGTTGCTTCTCTTCTTGATTAGTTTCCATCCGTTGCTTCTTGTCCTGCCTTCAGGCGCTTTGGAGAATAGCTTGACTCCCTCTTCTTTGTGGCAGCCCCTGAGATATTGGAACACTGCTATCATGTCCCCCCTCGTCCTTCTCTTCGTTAAACTAGACATACCTAATTCCAGCAACCGTTCCTTATATGTTTTAGCCTCCAGTCCCCTAATCATTTTTGTTGCTCTTCTCTGTACTCTTTCTAGAGTCTCAACATCATTTTTTACATCTTTTTTATATCACACCTTTTTCACCAGGGAGATTGAAACGGCTTGGCTGAAAGTGAGGGTGTATTACCAAAATATGAGAGAGGGAGGGAGAGAGGGAGGGAGGAAGGGAAAGAGAGAGAGAGAGAGAGAAAGAGCTTCCTGTCCATAAGAAAGGGCTGTCCTGCCTGTTGCCTATCTTGTTGCCTATCAAGCATTTTAATCCTAGGTCTCATATTTAGTATACATCAGTTGCTGGAATTCTTTTCAGAGGATGTCTAGCTTTTCCACAATAAAATTACTAACCAGAAATTTCTGAATTCTTGTGCGCTTTTTTAATTGGCTCTCATATAATTTGGTGGGAGAAGTCTGACAGGAAGATAAATGTTTTTATACCATTTTCAAAGTATTAAAACCTTGAAATCATCTAATGAAGTATACTTAAGCTGTGAAATTCACTTCCACAGAAAGTAATAATGATCATCAATTTGAACATCTTTAAATGAATTTAGCGACCAGTTCATGGACGATGAGAATACCAATAGCTATTAGTCATAATACTATAAAATATGTTCATTAACAAAGAAGATTCTTCGTTACTCTTGATACCGCTTGCTAGGAACATGAATGGCAAAATGTTTTGTACTTGTATATTAGAATAGAATAGAGCTGGAAGGGACCTTGGAGATCTTCTAGTCCAGCTCCCTTCTCCAGCAGGAGAACCTATACCATCTCAGACAAGTGACTGTCTAGCCTCTTTTTAAAAATCTCCAGTGATGGAGTGCCCACGATTTCTGGGGGCAAGCTATTCTACTGGTTAATTGTCCTCACTGTCAGGAAGTTTCTCCTTAATTCCAGGTTGCTTCTCTCTTTGATCAGTTTCCAACCATTGTTTCTTGTCCTGCCCTCTGGTGCTTTGGAGAATAACCCCCTCAAATACTGGAATACTGCTATCATGTCTCCCTTATTTCTTCTTTTCTTTAGACAAGCCAAACCCAAGTCCTGCAGCCGTTCTTTGTATGTTTTAGTCTCCAGGCCTTTGATCATTTTAGTTGCTCTTCTCTGAATTTTTTCCAAATTCTCAACATCTTTTTTGTGATATGGTGACCAAAATTGGCTGCAGTATTCCAGGTGTGGTCTTACTAGGGTTTTATAAAGCAGTACTAATACGTCGAGTGCTCTTGATTCTATGCCTCTGTTTATACAACCCAGGATTGTATTAGCTTTTTTGGTTGCTGCTGCACACTGCTGGCTCATGGTTAAGTGATCGTTCACTAGGACTCCAAGGTCCCTCTCACAGTTACTGTTTTAAGCCAGGTCTTGCCCAATCTGTACTTGTACCTTTGATTTTTCCTGCCTAAATGTAAAACTTTGCTTTTCTTCACATTGAAACTCATTTTGTTGTATAGGGCCCACTGTTCAAGTTTGTCAATATCTTTTTGGAACCTGAGTTTGTCTTCTGGGGTGTTGGCTACTCCTGCCAGTTTGGTGTCATCTGCAAATTTGATGACTTCAATTCCCTCATCTAAGACATTGATGAAGATATTGAAGATTACTGGGCCTAAGACGGAACCTTGTGGTACCCCACTGCTTACGTCTCTCCATGTGGATGTAGTGCCATTGAGGACTACTTGTTGAGTACGGTTTGCCAGCCAGCTACAGATCCATCTGGTGGTGATGTTGTCTATTCCACCTTTTTCTAGCTTACAAAGGAGTAGGTTGTGGTCTAATTTATCAAATGCCTTACTGAAGTCTAAGTATATTACGTCCACAGTATTTTGCTGGTCTATTAGTCACTTTGTCAAAGAATGAAATAAGATTGGTTTGGCATGATCTGTTTTTAACAAACCTGTGCTGGCTACTAGTTATAACTTTGTTTGCTTCTAGTTGTTTGCAGATCTGTTTTTTTTAATTATCTTTTGTAGGATTTTCCCAGGTATTGATGTTTATTGGTCTGTAGTCAGTGCTTTTTTTGTAAAAAAAAAAAAAAAGGTGCTGGAACTCACACACATCATACAACCTGCCTTGCCTACCCTACAAGGTTCCATCTAAAAAAGGTGCTGGAACTCCGTTCTGGGCGTTCTATGACAAAAAAAGCCCTGTCTGTAGTTTCCTGGATCTGTTTTTTCCCCTTTCTTGAAGATGGGAACCACATCAGCCATTTTCCAATCCTCACGTACTTCCCCGGTGCTCCAGGATTTATGAAAGATTTGGCACAATCATTCTGAAATAACATCTGCCAGCTCCTTCAGAACTCTGAATGTAATCTGTCAGGCCCTGGTGATTTATATTTGTCAAGGTTGGATAGGTGTTCTCTTACCATTTTCCTGCTTATTTTAATTGTGTTTCTAATTTGTCTTTTGCAGTGGTTTTTTTGGGTATGTCGGGCTGTAGTTTCTTTTTGTGTGAAGACTGATGCAAAGTATGAGTTAAGCAGCTCTGCTTTATCCCTATTGCCTGTTATTTCCTTGCCATTTTCTCTCTTTAGTGGACCTACAGTTTCCTTGGCTTTTTGCTTGTTGTTAATATGTTGGAAGAAACTTTTTTTATTATCCATGATTTCTGTTGCAAGTCTTTGTTCGTTCTGAGCCTTTGCTTTCCTGACTTCATCTTTGCATGTTCTGGCTGTCTGCTGATAATTGGACTTATATTATGTGCCCCTCATTCCATTTTTTGCATTTGTCCTTTTTGTCTTTCAGTTTGTCAAAGAGATCTTTGTGCAGCCATGCTGATTTCTTCTTGAATTTCTTGTTTTTCTTTTTCAGTGGTATTGTGTTGGTCTGGGCTTTTATGATCGCATTTTTCAGAGTTTCCCACTTTTGAATGTCTCATAGACATTGCAGGAAGGGAAAGCTGAATTATATATGATTTGAGTCTGACCAGTGTGACTCTTAATAATAAATTTGCAGTGTAATATGGATATCTGTTAAAATAAATTCAAGTTTATAACTTTATAAACTTAAATTAGGAAGCAATAGAGTGCCAATACATTAATATGCATATACATACACCCTTAGAGTTTAAATTAGAACTGAACATTGGTATTCAGAATAAAAATGTTCTCATTTATACTTTTGAAGCAGGAAAACTGCTTAGGTTGTTATTCAGAGCAACTAGAAGCTGTAACTTGTACTTGAAAGCTTAAGACTTAAGAAATGAAATTGCTTTTGCTATGTTTTATTAGCAGTTTAAATAAAAGGGAGAAAAAGGAATGCTGCTGTTTTTTGTTTCTTTGTGGTGGGAATTATGAAAAAACAGCTGCCCTGGGTGATTTAAATACTTACATTTATTAGAAAATTATTTAAAAACATATACACACATCTATAAATAACAGCAAATCCACAACTAAATACATCAGGTTATAAATTGATGTTATAGGTATATAATTTATGGAATGCTGCTGAAACACATAAAGCCTTATGATATCTGGCATGAGAATCCTTCTTATTCTGCTGCTGGAAAACAAACTACCAGTTAAAAAAAGGATCACAGCATATAATCTGTTCCGTCACATCCCTTTACTATCCCCAAATACTGTTGCATTGCTAAATATTTGTCAAGTTGAGATTTTTATATCATGCCACAAGTAAACTTTGCAGATGGTATAATGTTCAATTTTACTGTGTGGCAGATATGCATGGAATTTTATAGAGAACATTATAAAATTAAAGCAAGATAAGCCACATCATTTTACAGGCTTTAATTTGCACATGTGCGCGCGCGCACACACACACACACACACATAAAATATATATGTATGTTTGTATGTATGAAGTAGCAGAAATCCTCGTAAAATATGGAGTTTTACTGCAACTTCCATATCAGCCTTGTTTGATCCAGTTCATTGAACTTTGCATATAGCTTCTTCTATCATTTCCTCATATGTGCATGTTTTTTTAAATTATTAATATTTTAAAATATTTTTATAGTAACAGAAAAGGAACAGAGCACAAGAAAATTATGATACAAATACATTCTCAAAAAAAGTATTAAAAACTGAAGAAAAAATTGTAAGTTAACAATTACAATTCTGTATTTATATAATCTAAATATTATTCAAGTGTGTATTTATTTATTTCTAATACACTTATATAACTATCTTTATTCACCTACTGCATTTTGTATAAATGAGTTCCATATTTCACTGGACTTGACCATAAAAATCTATATCTGCAGTAGAGGCAATCTGCTCATAGGTGACAAGTGAAATCAGATTTTCAATCCATTGAGTAAATGGGACCATATATTTATCTTTTCAATGCTCAATATTAGTCTTTTGACTATAGTAAAGGTATGGAGAATTCATTTATGTTGTCCAGTTGTCAAATTCCATGTAATAGGTATGTAATTCAAGAGAATATTTTCCTCTGAAAATTTCAGCTTTTGTCACATAGTCATATTTATCTAGTCCAATACTTTCTGTCAAAACTTTGTAAGAACACCCATTGTAAAAACATTTGTTTTAAAGAAGCATTAATCTTATTACCTCTCCAACAGAATTCTGTCTTGGTCAGTCCTTCTCTATAGAAATATAGTATAATCCAATAAATTCTAAATATTATTATTTTTGTTATATAAGTTGTACTTGAGGTTCATTGACACTCTTGCTATAGAAATTAAGATGCTCTCCCATTAGGGTATATGAGAACCTCAGCATCCACATATCAGATTGATTTATTGATAACAATTATTTATAAATACTAATAGTATTTTTTAGGTTTAAAAGATTTAACAAGTTGTTTCTCAGAAGCTAAAAATGCTGCTGGTCCAAATAATGTTGTTAACAAACATTGTAACTGTAAATATTGCCACTGGATCTGACAGATGAAATTTATCTCTTAGCACAGTGTACTGTATGTTAAAAATTCATTATCCTCTATGAGTTGATCCAAAGATAGTATTCCCATTTTCATCCAATTTTTCCCTATTGCCATCTTTTTCCCAATTTTTAAAATTGTGTTTCCCAATAAAGTCAATTTAGCATAGGAAAATATTCTTTTATTAGCATCACATTCTATAACTTAAAGTAATGACATTATTTTTTTCCAGATACTAGAATTCTAGTGCATTTTGATCTCAGTACTGCCCATCTAACTAAAAGTGCTATATATGTATATTCCAAAGTTGCCCAGTTTTGAAAACTGATACCAATGTTTGGCTTCACAGTATATAATACTTGACAGTAGGTAAGCATGATATAGCTCCAGATTAATTGGTAATTGCATTTGAACATGTTCAGAGATGGCAGTTTAATGAGCATGGCTATGCCTATCTCTTGCTAATAGCGAACAGGATAGGTGTATGTTACAGTCATCCCAATGAAGTATAAATAATTCATGGTTAATGCTTTCAGTTTTATAACTTAATAGACCTTTCATACCTGAACAACAAATATAAAAATTATTAGAAACAAATTCCTGCCACTGAATCATCAGAACAGAACAAAACAAAAACATTAACATGCAACATTTTGTCTTTAGTTTTTATGATATTTAAAGAAAGCACACAGAGAGAATACGTGCTGTATAAGAAAATGTTCCAGTCCATCAGTGAAATCTTGCTGGAAGGAAATTTAGATTTTTTGTTGTTGCTGAAAATAAAGAGAATGATCATGAATGTGATGGGAATATTATGAATGTGACTCATTTAAGCAGGTTAGCTATGTGTTTTTACCTTAAGCATTCATGTGTGCATATCTGACACAGCTTGACCTCCATTAGCTCTGCAAGTAGGTTCCACGTTTATTTTCAGAATAGATAGCAAGTTACAGTACAGTAAAGATGCTGTGACAAAATCACCATTTTTTTTTGCTGTTATGAATTCTTCTAAATCAGATGGCACCAATTTGTTAATACAATAGTATATAGTACTTTTTCCACTACAGACAAAGGAGAAGGAATGATTTCATGTGTTAAACAAATTAGTATGTGAATTCTTAGTTAATTATTAATACAATGATACTTTGTTGTTGCGTTTAGTTTCTGAGGTTCTTGGTTATTTAATAATTTACTGAGAATTTTTTTCTGAGAACAAATCTGCACTTTCTGCTTATTCCATTACCAGTGCAGGAATGGATGACATCACCCTGCTACCACTTCCAGCACTTCGCAAATATATTCAACACCCATATTTTCTAGCTTTGTTTCAAGACCTTCAGAGTGGATGGTCTCCAGCAGTTACTTTTGACTACTAGCAGTCCCAGTTGCTATCAGTTGCATTGCCTGATATTCCCTCTCCACTCCAGTAGTAGTAGTTGCTGCCCTGGGCAGACGTTTTATCTTTGGTTACTACCAGTGTCTATTTTCTATGTTGGTTGACACTTACGTTCTTAAAATAATCTTGTGATTAATGGCCTGTTAAGTCAATGAACTATCCTCAGCTCTAGAATCCTATGCTCCATTCAATCCTTTACTCTCTAAGCATCTATTCAGTTTCTGCCCAAGCTGAATGAAACATGCTATCCTTGCTTTGTCACCCATCCCCAAAATACTGAAAAACTTTCTTTTCTCTTTCATAAACACAAAGGTTGCAATGTAGGAAAGTTGTTTCTTTGTTTCTGTGAAGCAGAACACATTGGTTCTTCCTTGTTACAAAGTTTCTAGAACCAACAGCAACCTTTGTTTTGATTCTTCTAGCTGAGCAACCATGGAATTGTAAGAGGAAAAAAAAGAAAAAGAAAAAGAAAGGGTCTGTATTAGTGTCAAAAGAGTTAATATTGGAAATGGGGTGAAGGCATCCTTGGATACAACATTTGAGAAAACAAATCAGGTCATGTCTATGGATATTCTCAGTCATGTGCATTATTCAGGTGATCCTGAGGGAACAGATAAACCTCCAAATGACCTCAACAATTCTCAGAAAGAGTGCTAACAACCAGATGACTGCAAGGAATATAAATCCTTCCATCGTCCATCCTCCAGTCAAAACTGAAGAAGCTTTTTGGATGAGAAGTGAAATATCTTCAAGGAAAAACAAAGTCCAGTTGCCTTTTGAAAAAAGACCTTTGGGAAAAGCAAGTCATAGGGATTAGGGTTGTTATGGGGAAAATAGGCAAGAGATAAGTTTGCTATCTTGAGTTGACCAATTTTTTTTAAAAGGCAGGAACAATTCCTAAAAGGAGAAGGTAGGCCCTGAGAGAACAGTTCACAACGGAATCAGTCAATGCATTGGTGAAAAAAAACAAGGAGCAGGAGAACAACCAATCAGATCTTGTGGTGGCCATACAGATAGTCTTCAACTTATTACCATAATTGGGACCGTAATCTTGGTTATTGAGCAAAGTGGTCATTGAAGAGATGCCCACATGACAGCATCACTCAATGACCACAATCCCAGTTCTTCCAGTTGTTCTTGTTAAGCAACTGTGCAAATCATTAATGGATGGAGCAAAAGAGCTGCCTGTTGAAGGAAGGCAGGCAGCTCCCCTCTATGCACAGAAGGGAACTCCTGTGGCAGAATGCAGAAACACAACCTGGATCCCAAGAACTGAGCTTCATTTCTGCAGTCTATTGCAGGAGTTCTTCTCCCCTCTGTGCGTGGAAGGGAACCTCTGAGGCAGGCTACAAAAAGAAGCTTGGATACCAAAGATTCAAACTTCATTTTTACAGTCAACCAGAGGTGTTTGTCTCCCTTATGTGCACAGAAGAGAATTGCACCAGTGGGCTGCAGAAACAGAGCTCTGATCTTCAGAATATGACCTCTATTTTTGCAGTCCTTTGGAGGAGTTCCCCTCCTCTCTGAGCCTGGAAAGTAACTCTTTCAAAGTGCTGCAAAAATGGAGCTCAAATCTTTAGGATCTGCCCTCCGATTATGCAGCCCTTTGGAGGTGTTCCCTCCCCCTCTATGTGCTAAGAGGAAGTCCTACAAAGGACTGCAGAAATGGAACTCAGATCTTCAGGATATGACCTCCATTTCTGCAGCATTATGTGGTTGCAGAAAATTGGCATAAGAGACAATTGGGAGCAGCAGGGGAGACAAGCAGCATCATCCACAGGGTGTAATTTGCTCTAAAAGTGTAGATGTAATACTAAGCATTGAGAGGAACCTGAGAGGGTAACTACTGCCTTGCAGCTCTGTTTGCAGGAACAAGTCTTTTGAAGGCTTACCCAGCTGCAAACCCTTCTGGATTGCATTATTTGCTCCTTTGGCATAAAATGTATGCTATCCTGGAGCAGAGGGGTCACTATCAAATATGTGTCTCAAAGTTGCTCCTTGATCTCTCAGTGTTGTTGAATTTGTGGGTGATAGTTATATTAACTATAACTTAGTGTGCCAATTGAGCTCCAATCTAAGTCAATCAGACTGGGTTGCATCCCATCTTGATTGTCACAATATGCTTTAGTTGGCTCTGTCCTCGGACAGTTTCTGAAAATAACACTTAGTATAAAATTCAGCAGCTAAGTTGTTAATGGTACAAGGTATGGGAATCATGTCATGCCCATACAGAAAGATTTATATTGGTTGCCAGTTACTGCATTCAACTTAAGGTGCAACTATTGACTTTCAAATCCTAAATGGCACCAGTCTAGCTGCAGGGATGCAGCTCTTGCTATGAACTTGCCTAGTTATTTATTTAGAAATCATACTTATGCTGTAGATCATCTAACTCAGGGGTGTCAAACTGCGGGGCCACGGGCTGGATGCGTCATGGTGAAACCGCGCCCACCCCATTGCTGGCAATGGAAAAAAAGTCATGATACATTGCGACACATCACGTGATGTTGCGAGTTTGTCACCCCTGATCTAACTCATAATAGCTCTGGACAGTTTATTAATTAATAATAACATTTAATACAATAAAAATAGCAGAAAGGCAATGATATTCAATAGGAGAGGTTATTTTGAAGATGTTTCCCTTCTTCTGCCAGGGGTGAGGCTCTGGAATGCACTCCCCAGAGAGATGCATTTGCATCCATTCTTCAGATGTCTCTCTCTTCCATCAAGCATTTAGTTATTGCATACATTAATTTTAATGATACTGATTTTAATTTTACCTCTGATTCTAATTGCAGTTATTATTTTTATATTTTATAAGTGTATATTGTTGTAAACTGATGAGTGTCAAATGGATAGAAAGATAGAGTGCCATATTAACAAATAAATGTAATAATAATACTTTATCGGACTTCCCAACGTTAGCCAAAATTAAGTTGTTCAGTCATAACAAAATTGGCTGGAAGTTCTGGGAATTGTTGTCCCAGTATATTTAAGGAATAGGAGGGTTTGGAAGGGTGTTCAATTTCATCAGATTTTGATATCAGATTTCTTCTAAAAATCTTGTCAATGATGATGAGCTATAGCCTTCTCTCTCGGCTTTACTAATGGATCTAGGACAACTTGGCATTGCCACCTCACCACAGCCAACTTGCTGCGGGATAATTTGCCATAGCTAACTCACCATGGGACAACTTGATTCAGGACACTAATATCAAAGAAATGATGGAATAGAATCGTTAAAGAAAGGATGGAAAAGGAGGCACACAATGAAATGTGAATGACAAAAATTAAAATATTTTTTCAAATTATTGCAAATACTTACATTGAATTGTTGAATTGTCCCTCAGTGAGTTGGCCCAAGGCAAGTTGGCCATGGCGAGTTGGCCATGGACAGTTGTCCTGCAGCGAATTGACTGCAGCAAGTTGGCCGCACCAATTTGTCCCATTTTGTTCACGAATAGAAGAACTTTCCCCCCAGGTTTGTCAGACTTTTTACTCCATTTTGGGGGTAAATTGTTCACGTTGGGGCATTAAAGAAATCCATCTTTTGTATAATATTGGCTGAAATTGTTCTTCAATACTTTTTCCTCCCTTCTTAGGAGAAGATACATCTCAGGGTCTTATGCAGATTTGCACAATTAAGGAGACAATGGCAAGAAAGTGTTCACCTTTCTTTCTTGACCCAGAGGGAATGAAAAAAGTTGCAGCTACTTTCTGTTAATTGGAGTTTATTAAGCTCCAGTAATTCCAGCTGTCACTAATTATAATAGTTGCAAATCTTGCAAAATGAGTCAATGAGAATTCCACTCAATGTCCTATATTGCTGGATGTATTTGGAAATAAACTAGCTTGGTAAACTAGCTTGCTTTTGGTTTCTTCATTTTATTATTCATTTTAGCCTTCTTGGGAGATATTTTCCCCACTAAACATCTGATTCATTTGGAGAATGAGTATTTTATTAACAAAAATACCTGAGGGTTTAAGAATCATGTACTGTATCTTCTTACAATTTTACATCCGTGATATTTGGCATTCTCCACTGCTGAATTCTAGCAATGGCCCATTAAAAAGTAATCATTTTCACAAATCCTTTGTGCTTGGAAAATCCAAGAGCCTTTTTTAGAGTCATATTGACTGATCTGAAGTACGTTCCTAATTTCGAGTTTTAGTGAAATCCATTAAAAAAGAGTGTCTCCCTTAAATATTCATTTTCAAACATCAAAATATCTACATTTTCTTATAGACTTTTATTAATAGATGTAGATTTTAAAAACCCTCTTGAATTGAAATTTGATAATCATCTAATCAAGGATATTTTTTCAAATGGTGCCATGATGTCTTATATTGTGTTTCCAGTCTTACTTGAATGCTAACAATACCACTTTTATGTAGATTGCTAGGAAGATGATAATAGCAAATATAACTATCTATTCCTGATTTTCTGTACTTGTGTGTGAATTAGTATGCATTATCTATTTGACTGTCCATGGGTCCATATTTTCATATACTACCAACCTACTGTTCTATTTAATAGCCTTATGTGTGTTCTACATCTATTTGTGTGTCAATTACCTACATTTATATGCTTATCTATTCTTATTAAGTACAGTTTGTCCAAAAAAGATACTTCTGAGAAATACTGAAGTATCCTGAGTTTTTGGAAAATCAAAAGTACTTCTTACAAATGTATATTTAGAAGTATTGATACAGAGAGGGAGCAAATTTTTAGTTCTCAAAAATCAAATAATGTTTTCCCTTAGGTTTTTAATGATTTTTGAAATGTCATAGTATATTTTGACAGCTTATTGTGTTATGATTTTTTTGGTGTAGGGGTAGGAATGTCTCAAATTTATATTTAATAAACTGATTTTAAGAAATGCTCTGCCTACTTCAGTATGATGTATCATGAAAATCAATTACTTATTTACAAGGTTTATTAGTTACCTCACAGATAATGCTCAGAGTAACCCACAATAAAAATACAAATCAAATCCATATGAATTAATTTTTTTAAAAAGTGCAGTAAAACTGCAGTCTATTAAAACTCCAGGTATCGAACCAAAATCATAAGAACATTTTCTACTGTTATAAAATAACCTACTTTAAAAATTAGATAGGATATGAAAATAAATATATTAAGGAACCACAATCCCAATTTTGAAGAATACTGCTCTGCTCAAAATTAAAAGTTAATAAATGTTAGTATAAATAAAAAAGGAGACATGCTGTAAAAGACTGAGATGCAAAAATATTTTAAAAGCAACAATTATATAAATATAACCACATCTTGTATTTAGGTTAAGTCATTCTGACACTTCACATGGAACAGAGTTGGTTGTCTCCAATGAGTTTGTTAGACATGTTGCTATATTTTGCTTTCACAATATTGCACCTTTCATAAATGCAGGTTTCCTACAGTGTATCTTTGCACAACAATTTGCTTTTTGAGGTGAAACCAAGTACAGTTTTTTTTTTTAAAAAATAGGATTTTGCAAAGTGTTTCAAAGTTTGTAGTGGTATTTCAAAATCTGAAGCTGCAATGCTTTCTCCTGAAAATCAAAACTGATAAGGATAGCTTGTCTCTCCAACATACACTTCTGTAGTAGGAGTGTTAAAAATTATTGAGATACCTAATAGAGAAAGATAGGATGTTTCATATACAAACAAAAGGCACTAATTCTATTTTAGGGCAACAAAATGGTGCTGAGTGCTCTGAGAAATTATATGATTAGCTGTGAGGTGCTAAAAAAAATGAACACATGGACTACAAGGAGGATTGTCTCAGATGCTGAGGGTCCTAAATATCCAGGGTCCCTTAATTTCCCACCCAGCACAGCTGCTTTACTGGAATCCCTATCAGGATTGCTCCTTTGCTTTGCGGTCTTGTGGCTTTCCAGTGTTCTTCAGGACTGAGGTCCATGGCTCCCAATTCTAGGTTAGCATTCTTTATGTCAGCACTGAGACTAGTAGGGACTGTATTTATTCTTTCTGTAATGGTATGGAGCTTTTCTTGTTTGGTAAGTTGATAGTTCAACAGTTTGTTCATTTTCCAAGGAAGATAATATGTTCAGGTGTGGTCTGCCAACATCCTGGATGTATTTTGTAACAAAGGCATATCTGAAGAAAAAGCCACCAGATTGGATTGGACTGTACCATGGACAGTCCAGAATTATACTGCTAGCCAGTAATTACAACCAAATATTTATTAAGAGATAGTTGTCCCTTCTGGGTAATATGTATGAGAACAAATAATATTGGAAAGAATAATTATAACTCTATCATCAAGATCTAGAAAGTATCCAATCCAATTTTGTGTGTCATTTGAAAGGCATTCTTTCTATTGCTTTATTCAAATATTCAAAAAAATTGTTAAAGGACACAGAGTCAAGAGGTAGGGTTAGTCCGGAAAAGACTTTTCCCCTTTTGTCCTCATGTCCTTCAACTGGCAGGCATAGCCTTAAAACCAAACCATTTCTGGCATTTTGAGTATCTAGCATGCTTTTCTTTCCTTAGCTGCTGTTCTCCACGGCACAGTGCTTCTCTAATAAGTGCTAACCACAAGTTAACAAGGTTCACTCTGTGACCTTAATTAGCTGATTAGTAGCCTCATGGTTTGCATGCTTCCTGAAATTTAGTTCTTAATCGGTTACTTACTAAGACTTGCTTCACAATGAATTCAAGCATTGAAAAACCAGTCTTTCCCATGCTGGAAAAAATAATTTCATATACTTTTTGGGGGGGGGGCAGGGGGATTTTTTCACTGTAATTTTTGTTGCAGATGCCAAGAAAGTTAAACAGTGTGTCCTCTTTTCCTCTCATTTGTCCTCCTTTCAAACTGTCTATGCCCTCCTTTGCCTGTACAGATATTGGTAATTCTGTCAAGGGCTGAACAGTGTACCACTTCATTCACTGATGTAAAATTGCAGGATGGTAGAACTATTGATGAATGTTGTCTGAGTACATTTTTAAAGTCATTTTCTTGTTGTTTTTTATCTAGGACACAAAATTGCAAATTAGAAAAAAATGAAATAGCCTCAGAGAAGGACAATAGAAATAGTCAGGAAAATAGACTGAAAAGATAGTAAAGGAGTTGGTTATTTTATCTTAAAGGGAAAACAATGACAAACTTCAAATACTGAAACAACTGAAAAAAGTTATTCACACGCACACACACACTTTTTCTGGGTACCTACACATACAGATAAGAACGACATTTTGGTAATACCAGGCTCCAATTCCTTAAATTGTCATCTATCTATCTCATTCTTACAGGCAGGGACAATAGAAGCCCACTGCCAAACTTTGGAGCTTCTTTTAGATTGACATCTGGTTTGTGGGCACATGTCATAGAATTTTGTTGTGTGACTTCCAATACCTTGGCTTGCATCTTTAATTGTTGGAACAAACCAACATTAAACAAACATTACTGATCTTTGGCCAGGCCCTAGTACAGCTGCTATTAACAGGGACCTGTTTCTCACTGTACACACTGCTCAAACTCTTAATTTGTTTTATCTCATTTTCACATAAACTTATAGGTTATTAAAAACCCAAGCTTAGAGTATGTGTAAGATATGATGATTTGAAATAATAGATTTTTACCCTACTACCAGTATGAATTATTATATTTTTCCCCATGATATTATTTCTAGTCACTGAGACTGGAAAAGGAGTATTATATAACTGTAGTCTAGTTATAGCAGCTGTCTAGTTTCTAATTTTGTTGTTTGTACTTGGGCGTTAATTTAAGCAGACAGCTTTACAATTATGTCAAAAAATGCAGTTTCCTAGACATGTTAAACCTTTTATTATTCAGCACATATAAAACATGATCAGGTGCAAACATATCCATTTACATTTGTTCTTTAGTGACATTTCAGTTAGAAGACTCCTTACAGAAGCCCATGGGGGAAGGGTATGGTATGGATTTTAAGAAAATATAGATATTACACTACATATTGTTATGTGTTTCCTTTGAAGTAGTAGTTGTTTTATGAGCTTGGGAATCCATATTCCCTGTTTCATTTCAAGTATTTAGAAAATAGAAATTGCTTCCAAGTACTTATTTAACTGTGTAAAATGCCTACACCCATATACGTAAATGCAGCACTCTTTTTTCTTAAATGTCCCAATCCCTTACAAAGTATATATTGTGATAAATAGGATGAAGAGACTTGAACTAAAAGTGCAACATGTTGAAGGATGCTGAACTTGCCCAGATGCTTTTTTCCCCTTAGGACAATTGACCTCTAGTGTTCAAGAAATGTAGCTAACAGAAAAATTACCCTATGAATTATACTGCCTATAATGCAGAGATCTTCAACCTCACAACTGGGCATATTTGAAATTTTGGGAGCATATCACGGGCACTGTTACAAAATGGTAGCCATCACAGCCACTCTAATGTTTAGAATTTAGAATATAAACCCAAATTGTACTGCTTTGGGGGAACCCCCCATCCCGCTCATTCTGTTGTGCTACTCTCTTCTGGAATAGTTACTGTGATAGAAAAGCCATGGATGAAATCTTGTCTCTCACTTCCCTGGTTATTTAAAATTTCAGTCTAGTTTATAATGCCAGGTAAGGACATGACATTTAGAAAACTCACTACACCAACTGGTTCATCTTAGGATAAATTCTTGTTAGCCTCCTTTTCTTGCATTTCATTGCTTACATTTTTATTGCAACACAGTTATATTTCATTATGCAAACAAAAGACCAATTAGTGACTAAGTGGGAGAAAGGGTGAACAAATTAGACTTCCATACCCAAGAAAAAAACAAAACAAAACAAAACTTGACAGGTTCTCAAAGATGCTATATATATATATATTTATAGAAGCTACATAGCTAGAAAACGTAAATAAAAGTAAAATGATAGAATCATAGTATCATACCCTATAGGCATGAGTTTATTTTATTTTTTATTAGCAAAAACAATAATGAAAAAAGTTCTCATCTTTCAACATTCTCACTTCTTTTTGTGAATCTCATCAAATCCATCAAATCACAGCTTTCTAAATCTTTCCCATCCTCTCAGCTCATCATTCCTTTTTCATATATTTATCATTCATTCAAATATTCATTCATACATTTCTCATCCATTCTACTAAACCACTCCAATGTACTTTTTTTTGTACTCATCACCCACTTTTGTATTTGATCCCCGTTTCAACAGCATCCATTCATTCTTGACGCAACTTCTTGCTTTATTGTGTACAGTTCTTAAGTAAACAATTCCTACCGTATTCAACCTACATTTATGTTTATCATAAAATACCCTATGCTCACTTCCATACAGTATAACAAAATTCTACAGCAGAAGCAGGCATTTTACAGGAATGTTTGCTTCTATCAATAAATGTCTGTTCTTTGCCAGGGACCAGACACTATCCAATATTTTTCTACTTGCATTTGCATGTCTTAACATTTCTTCATCCATTTCCCCATCTCTAATAGATACTCTATAAAGGTACAGAAATTCATCTACTTACTCTAACCTTTCACTCTTTATATATAACTTGAAAAGATTTACTCTATTTCCTCTGTCAAACATAACTAACTTGGTCTTTGATATATGCATGTTTAGGACTATACTGACATCATACCATCTACCATATAGTAAAAGCTATTTAGATTCTCAGCCAGCAACATAGTATGTGGGAGATGACCAGGCTGAGCCCGAGGGAGGGATCAAACATGTCATCAATCTTGAATCCCTTCGTGCCCACGAGAGATCTAAGTTCAGCCCATGGTGAATTCCTTTGACTCTTATCTACTGCCAATTTGCTTTGGCTGTTAATAGTTCAGATTCTTGTAGAGAGCTTAAGCTTGCAATAAATCTTTATACCCATTTGAACTGTCTGGATCTTCTGATTTTCCTGGTGCTTGACATAGTATCTGCCACTGGTCTGTGCTCTGCCCACCCACTTGCTTGCCTGCCCCCCTGGCTCTCTCTTCGGCCACCCATGGTGAGCTGTCCTTATGGTGATATGGGCCATGTGGAGCTTTCCTATGGTGACTGGGCAACGGTGAGTTGGCAGAGGTGACTTTGTGGTGGTGAGTTGGCTGTGCCAAGTTGTCCTAGATCTAAGAAAGAGATGCAAGTATTTGAACCTTGGTTTATTATAACCTGGGATTATATTTCACAGACAGCTGTTGGAATTACATCATAATGGCTTCATTAATTTTTCTAGAATAAACTACTTGTGAGAAGTTCTTGTATCCTTGATGCCTGTTTATCTGTTTATAGTAAGATTCAAGAGGTTATACAGTAATATCATCTGCTTACAAAAGGACACACATATTCACACTTCTAATATTACCACAAACATTCTTTATATACGTATCTATAAATATATTAAACTAGTAGGTGGTTATCACACATCTTGTCTGCTATCTGCTCAATATTAACCATTTGCTAAGCATTCCATTAAATTACATATGCTTACAGTCATCATAAACAGCTTTTATTGTATTCAGCAACTGTGTTCCATATTCATGCAAAATATTCTAAAATATTAATAATACATAAGGACTCATAGCATGTACTTATGATACATCATAGTATCATACTATTATACACTTTTGCTAAACCAATACATGCAGTAAAATTTCTCCCACATATACAGTAAGTTTCTCAATAAACTTCTGAAGAGCACAAAAAATGGTTTGCATACCTGTTGCCCAATAGTTGTGCTGGGATGCATCCAGCCACGTGGGACCTCAGCGAGTTAGCGGGTGGCTAGATGAAGAGGGACGGTTGCCATTTCCGGGGGAAGGCGCGCGTGCCCACAGAGAGGGCTCTGAGTGCCGCCTCTGGCACGCGTGCCATAGGTTCACCACCACTGGGCTAGGTAATCTATACGTAGTAGGATTTTTGGCCACATAAACATGCATAGGATTGCTTGTTAGTTATTCTGCTTCTATAAATGTAAAGTACAAAACAGGATATCAAAGTATAATATTTATTTTTCTGTCAGTTTGGTTTTATTCATCTGTCTCTATCTGTATCTAGAACTCTCTGTATTTATATCGTCTATCTATTATGAGAAATAAACAGTTGAAAGATTTTTAATCAACTGGATAAAAAGCAGAGCTAGGTATTTACCTGTTATTTGGGGTATTATTTCTTGCAATCATATATAAAAATAAAATCTGACATACTGTATTAAGATTGAGAATCTGAGGTTGAAATGCCATGACCTTTTAAACTAATGTTTCTTGCTTCTCATAATTGCTCAGATATTTTGGAAACCAATGCAAGATATCAATGCCTCCAATCAAACCAGAGCTGCCTCCACCACCACAGTCTCATGTCTCTGAGTGCATGCTTTGAAATGTCATGATTTCATGGATTCTTCTGTGCTTGAGTGACCCTTAGTTTTTAAGATTAAAAAATTAGAACGAAAATATTACAGTTAAATAAAATTATTGTAGAGTATTACACAAATGAAAACATATTTTTAATTTTTATTTTCAAGACCATTTAACATCTGTATTCACGGGCTATTTTGTCATCCAGGTTTCTGGCTGATGGTTCAGTGTTGTATAAATTATAATTCTAAATGTAATCATTTGTAATTATCATGCTTTTGTTAGGATTTGTGGATTGCAAGCGTAGTTGGATATGAATTACTACTGCTCAGGTATATCTATTAACTGCTGGTATTAGGTTTTCACTGCTGTAGTATTTTGTTTAATCTTTTAATCTTCTTGTGAGCTGTTTAAATATCATTGCAACATAAAATATTTTCAATATACAATATATTCTGTATCTGAAAAATATGGACAGCACTTTTGTGTTATTTATTTAAAAGATGTATGAACTGCTCCTTAGGATAAACTTTCCATAGTTAGTACACAACATAAACTAACTAGCAAAAAATAATAGTTCAAATAATAATGAACACTGATAAAGTCAAAATAGTCAGAAGAAAACCACTGTGTATTCAGTAGCTTTAGCAGACTCCTAGTCCAGTTATAGGCTAAGGTAAATAAATAAGAATAAAAAACAGGATTGACAAGAACTTGAAACAAGTTTACACAGAGGAAAAGGTTGCACACAACCAAGGAGACACTAACCCTCAGGACCACAGTCTAAAAGCTGTGATAGATAGGCACATGAGTAAGATTTGGTGGACATGGGCCAAGATAGATCTTCCACAAAATCTATATTAGTGTTGCTCTGTAGTATTTGTATACTGGCCGAACCTCTCAGATTGTACTTAGCAGAGGTGGTTCATAAAATTGTCTTTTCTAAAACAGGGAAAGCCATGGGTAGTAAACAAAGCAGGTCCCACCGTTCAGGTATAATAAGTCCATAAGGGTAAACTTTCCTTTTTTCAGTGGTGCTATATCTTTTAGCTGATTTAATTAGATGTTTCTAGTCTTATCCTGCAAAAAGAAAAAAAAAGAAAAAAAAGAACATTTCACCTTGGAAAAAAGGAGCAAGCACTTTCTGTATCAATTCCCTATGGAGAGGTTATCAGTTACCACTTTATGGGTTTTGACAGATAAGATATCCTGTTTAATTAAACTTGTCATAACATGGAGTTTTCATTAAATCTGAGAAAAATTTGCAATAATTCTTCAAGATTTTTTCTCTGTGTAAAGCAAAAAAGAGTAAGCCTAGGATCTGTAGCATGGGTCTACATAAGAAAAGAATTCTGTATATAAACATGATGACTGTGGAAATAATGAGGAGAGCCGATGAATTGGGAGGATTAGATGAGAGCAGTTTAGCCAAAGGAGCAGTTTAGCTCTGTAGTTGAGCAAGGCACTGGGGATAAGTCAAGATTCATATCTGACTTCAAACAATGGAGTCAAATTGGAATTTGGTGCTATAGAAATAAATTTTGGTAGCTAATAGTTTCTAAAGAGTCAATCTTATTTGATTAGTATAAACAATGTAATCCAGAGGAGCATAATGACCATATATTTCTATTGCTCTACTATATTCACCTAATACACCAACATTTGGTTTGTATGAATGCATATATTTTATGGCCATTTATCTTATAGAGCATAATCCTGGGTAATTCACAACAGCAACTTATAACTATGTTTGCAAATAAAAAAACTCAACATGATTTATTATTTATTTATTTATTTATTTATTTATTTATTTCCATTAACTTATATGCCGCCCTTCTCCCCACGGGACTCAGGGCGGCTCACAGCATGTTAAAACAACACAAAACATTTCCCCTATAAAAGCCAATTAAAAACCAAATATTTATAGCTGTGTCTTATTAAAATCATTAAAATTGTCCCTATTTAAAATTCACCCTAG
>NW_015386638.1:269334-274725 GCF_001527695.2 Protobothrops mucrosquamatus | reverse complement strand
GGCAGATTGGGTGGGACTAAAAAGTTCAATCAATCAATTCCAACTTTGCAAGATCTTTTTTTTCCCGCGAGAGGTTGAAATTGACTGATTGGTTGAACCTTTTTTTTTTGTACACGGCAGTGGCGGCTTAAAGTAAAAAGGTTTTATAAAACCCAGCTGAAGGCCTAGGAGTGGGGCGATAGCGCGCGTGCCCACAGAGAGGGCTCTGAGTGCCGCCTCTGGCACCCGTGCCATAGGTTTGCCACCACTGTTCTACCCTATAAAGATAGTTGCAATATATCCCATCTTAATAGCACATTTTTGATATCATTCCACAGAAGTACAAAATTATTTTGAAACATTTTGGTATTTGTTTGTCAGTGTAACCCCAAGATATTTTACCTTTATCTCCACCTTGAAATACACAACTTTTTGGTCAATATTTCATAGTCTTGAGAGGTCATATTCTTAACAAGCATTCCTATTTTTTGTTTATTTATTTTGAAGCCTGCTAAAATTCCAAAGTCATTTAGGTTTTTCATCAAATGTTCTTTATTGGCTTTTGGATTCTGTAAAAATATAACTCAATCTTCAGCAAATGCTCTCAATTTATAAATTTCCTTTTCAATATTTATGCCTGTTATTTTTTATCTTGTCTAATATCCCTATTAAAAACTTCCAACACCAGTATAAAGAACAAAGAAGATAAAGGGCATCCTTGTCTCATACCCTTTTGAATTTCACATGGTTTAGTTAAATCTCCTACAATAATAATCTTTGCTTGTTGTGAAGTATAAATTCATATATATATATATATATACTGTATGAAACAAAGACAAATAACAAAATAAACACCAAAGTCTATATTTATGTGGATTAGAATATTCCACAAGATTTGGGTTTAGGCAAGGTGGTTCAATATTTTTGAAGTCTTGATTGTTTTTGTCAAAAAGAAATTAAACTGACAATAGAAAATATAGATAACAATAATATATGTGATTACATTAGTTTGTGAGCTGCAATTCTCAGGTACCTGCTTAGCTTGTTTCTTTGATATCAATTCAGAATAATATGCCAATGAAACTCAGTGTATGCATGGTATTATACTAGATTAGTGCAAAATGTGAATTCATGTATTCATTTTGCAATGTATTGTAAAAATTCTTCTTCCTTGACCTATATAGGTATTTTTAAATTTACAATATACATTACATCTGCATTTTTATGTACACTTCTAAATGGGATTATCTGACATCCCAACTCTGAATTATTCAATCAAGTATAGAGGTAATTAGCAATACGTTTTTATTCATATATGGTTATTAAGAAGAGATGGAATAGATTCTTAGATAATTGGATATAAGATTCCAGTCTCTGCATTCAATATATATATTTTTTGCTATTTTTTTTTAAAGAATTGAACAACCCCTATTTAACTGGCTGATTTTTACTGACTTGTAATTAACTTTAGAAATGAGAGAAAGTAAATGGAGAAATGGTAACTAGATTATGGGGGAAAATAGATTTGATTTTGGACTTGCCTATTTTCTGCATTGAATGCCCTCACACTCTCCCTTTTCCCATCTATTAGCATCCTCTGTTACAAGACTCTTGGGTAAGTGTGAAAGTGAAATAAAACCCTCACATAAAGATAAATTTACAAATTCCAGCATCTCATCAGTTAGTCTACATCTGGTCTTTCTCTGTGAATATGGTCAACAGTCAAACTGGTGTATACTGTCATGGAACTCTAAAAATTCTTTCCATCTTCTTAGGTTGCACAAGTTGTAATTCTAGACAAGCAACATAAAGGACATGCATCGTTATATTTTATTAATTGAGAACATATCATATATATTTTATAGTCTTTATACGTAATTACTCATTTCATTCATACTTATTCATTTTCTTTTTACTAAGCAAGTTGTTTGTAGGGAAAAAAAAATCAAAGGGACAGTGTGGCCTTTATTTGGATCTTTGGGTTAGAGTGTTTGTTTATGCTCACTTTATGTACAGATATTTCTGGACCAAAGTTGAAGAAGCTTCTAATGATTGCATTCCAAAGAAAATCAATCCTTGGTGAGAATGTTACAAAATAATACAAACCTAAAAAGTTGCAACCATTAAGAAAGAAGAAGAACATGGAATGCACAAATGCACTCAAAAACCTTCTGTGAAAGTCTTTAACTGCTGTTGAAGATATATAACACTTGCTACCAACTGCTACGGACAAAGGAGAAAATCTTACAGTTAGGATGGCTGCTCTTTAGGTTCACCAAATAATGAATCTCAGGCAACTGTGCCACTAACAAGGGAGCAGTCAGAAATCCATCTCCTATGCCATGTAGGTAAGTTTCATGTGTAAATCTTAGCTTTATAGTATATCAGCAGCCAGAGCAGATTTTTCAAAGCAGAGGACACTACTGTTGGTCGTTGTCTTTTTAACATATTAAAGGTAATAGTTTACATTGGCTGCAGTTTTCTGTCTATAGAGTAATCCTTCATAAAGTATATTAAAATCAATCAATGTTTTGGCTCTTAAGATTTTTAAGCCTAGTTCAACCATCTTGACCAGCCTATAATGTTAATGTAATGCTTTGGTGAAACAACACAATTTTTTCCATCAGGCAAAGACAAGACACAATTCCTCTTAATAAGGGGTTTTTCTTGCCTTGAGATTGACCAATGAATACAAAAACCCAATAAGTCTTCTCTGTGCATACAGAAACTTCCTGGAAATATCAGAATAGGTTTCCAGCCATGCAAAGGCCTTTGCTAGTGTGCCCCTTTGAAGATCTACTGCGTTAAGCTATATATAAGCATCAGAAATGATGTAGAAATAAATCAGTAACCACACAAATATCTGTCCATAATCCATAGACATAGGATTGATTTTATTTCTTGCAGGAAGTGGACAGCAAATACATAAATAATGCCCCCCTCCCACATTTATTGGTCCGGAAGATATTTTAGGAACAACCCAGCACCAATGATATAAACAGGATCCAGGAGCTATAAGCTGATTCAAGGGAGCAATTCTTTCTGTATTCTTAGTATTTACATTTTTCTTTCCACATTCATTTTCACTTAGTGTGACTTGCAGCCTTTTTCCGTGAAAAAATATGGCTAGAGGTTGTTGTTTTTTTTTGCTGCAAAACATTAATAGCCAAATAGAAACAAATATAACAGATGTTCCAAGGTTTTAAAAATATTTATCAGTGCATTAATTTTCTAAGAATAGCACTTGTTATTTTTTCAGACCATTAAAAAAAATTACAGAAACAGATTTTTGCAAATTAATATAGACTAGAATAGAATAGTTTATTTGGCCAAGTGTGATCATACACACAAGGAATTTATCTCCGGCGTAGATGCTCTCAGCGTACATGCAAAGCAACTAAATCCTCCTCCTCCTCCTCCTCCTCCTCCTCCTCCTCCTCCTCCTCTTCATCATCATCATCATCATCATCATCATCATCATCATCATCATCATCATCATCATCATCATCATCATCACCACAATAATATCAAGTAAGAAGGGTGAAGACAATAAGAAGATTAAATGATAATATTACAACCATACTGTATGGTATGGGTAACTATACATAGACATTACACAGCACTATGAGAATTTAGTGTTCAGCAGATTGATGGCACAAGGTAAATGCTCTCCCTAGGTTTAGCTGTTTTGGCTTGCAATGCCCTATAGTGCGGTCTCGAGGGGAGAGTTGTCCAGGATGTGAGGTGTCTGTAGATATCTTCTCAGCCCTTTTCTGACCTGTGCAATATACATGTCGTCTATGGAAGGCAGGCTATTTTTATGCATATATTAAAAAGAACTATTGCTGAAATGGTACAGTAGTGATGGCTTCGGCAATGATATTACCTTAATGATTTCAAATGCTGAAGTCTTGTTACACATCTGAATTTTAGTTTACAATACCTGAAGTGAATTGATTCACGTCACTGAAGATTTTTAGGGAATATCATCTCATAGTTGGAGTCAACTATTTTTATTTTGGTCATCAATCAGCAAAATAATTTTTGAAAAATAGGGTTATAGATGGCTGGTTTAAATAATAGTGTAAGCCCATGCACTATAAACATCGACTAAATTTTTAAAATAGCTGAATCTCATAGAATGGCTTCTGTGTCACATCAGAATGATCAATTAATGTCCACTTTATATTTTCTTGCTGAACAGAACTAGATTACAGTCATTTAGACCTTTCTATAGTGGCACAACATGGCTGGAATATCCCATCCATGGAAATATGTTGGTCTCTTCCTTTTTAATATTCATGTGAACACTAATGCCTTTTTATTCCAATTTACTTTTGATAGATTTGGGTGCATAAATTGTGCTAGCTGCCACTGCTATGTTCAGATCATTTTTATTTGTTCCTGAAATTTTATTGAATTATTTTATATTTTTACTAATATGTGCAGTGCTATTATTTTCTAAATACTTTTATTATATCTTAATATTTAATTTACTATTTACATGTCATGTTTTACCTTTTATTGCTTTAAGATTTGCTATAATTATTTTCTATGCCATCTTTAGTGCAAGATCGGACGTTGTGGAGTCACCTGGTCTATAGAATTGTCAAGAGTCGGACATGACTGAATTAATAATAATATCCTCCTCATCCTCATCAGGCCATCTTATTAACTTTTATATTAGCTTAGAATACTGTTTATTGCCTATTACAAACTGGCTTAAGAGATTAAATTTTTGCTCTTCAACATCTTCATCAACAATCTGGACGAGGGGATAGATGGGGAACTCATCAAATTTGCAGATGACACCAAGCTGGCAGGAATAGCCAACACTCCAGAAGACAGGCTTAGGATACAGGAGGATCTGGACAGACTTGAACACTGGGCGCTATCTAACAAAATGAAATTCAGTGGTGAAAAAAGTAAGGTTCTACATTTAGGCAAGAAAAACCAATTGTACATGTATAGTATAGGGGGTACCTTGCTCAATAGTAGTAACTGTGAGAGGGATCTCGGAGTCCTAGTGGACAATCACTTAAATATGAGCCGGCAGTGTGCTGCAGCTGCCAAAAAAGCCAACATAGTGCTAGGCTGCATTAACAGAGGGAGAGAATCAAGATCACGTGCAGTATTAATACCACTTTACAATGCCTTGGTAAGGCCACACCTGGAATACTGCATCCAGTTTTGGTCACCACGATGTAAAAAAAATGTTGAGACTCTAGAAAGAGTACAGAGAAGAGCAACAAAGATGATTAGGGGACTGGAGGCTAAAACATATAAGGAACGGTTGCTGGAATTGGGTATGTCTAGTTTAACAAAGAGAAGGACGAGGGGGGACATGATAGCAGTGTTCCAATATCTCAGGGGCTGCCACAAAGAAGAGGGAGTCAGGCTATTCTCCAAAGC
>NW_015386638.1:240526-269133 GCF_001527695.2 Protobothrops mucrosquamatus | reverse complement strand
ATGTTGAGACTCTAGAAAGAGTACAGAGAAGAGCAACAAAGATGATTAGGGGACTGGAGGCTAAAACATATAAGGAACGGTTGCTGGAATTGGGTATGTCTAGTTTAACAAAGAGAAGGACGAGGGGGGACATGATAGCAGTGTTCCAATATCTCAGGGGCTGCCACAAAGAAGAGGGAGTCAGGCTATTCTCCAAAGCTCCTGAAGGCAGGACAAGAAGCAACGGGTGGAAACTAACCAAAGAGAGAAGCAACCTAGAACTAAGGAGAAACTTCCTGACAGAACAATTAACCAGTGGAACAACCTGCCTCCAGAAGCGGTGAATGCGCCAACACTGGAAGTTTTTAAGAAGAGACTGGACAGCCATTTGTCCGAAATGGTATAGGGTTTCCTGCCTGAGCAGGAGGTTGGACTAGATGACCTCCGAGGTGCCTTACAACTTTATCATTATTATTATTATTATAATAGTAATAAACACTGTAGTGACATGCTACTCTTACATACTTAACAGATATGTAAGAACTCACAATTTGGATGTTGGGGTCCATAGAAAAATGACTCTTGGATTTTAAATGAGCATGTTGGATGAGTCTTTTGAGATGGCAAAAAGCAAATTGATGTCTAGATTAAAGGATATTTTCCCTTCAAGTCACAAAAGACTTTTAATGTGGAACTTGAAATACTCAACATCACCATTAATGTAGCCAACATGTATAGTAGTATTTTTCAAACAGCATCGTTATTTATGTTGTAAATCAGCCTTCTTCTGTCTCATGTTGTCTAGATTTACTGACTTAACAACTCATTATACCTAGACTTGATTCAGCTGTTTTCTTCTCTGGATGTTCCTTCAGCAAAGCCCAAATCTATATAACTAAATCAGGACTAAAACAGCAAACTCATCTGGGGATCTTTTTCTCTTGCAAACCCTTGCTTCTTTTCAAGTATCTTGTATTTCTATTGTATAACAAAACAGGATCCAAGATAAAACTGGCATTATCCACTGATCAGACAGGTTTTTATATTGTCCTTTGTTCTCTAGTAGTATCACACAGGTAATACAACTCCATGCCTATATGCATAAGATTTAAATAGAACTTAAAAATTGGCAGCAGACTATCGGATAGCATATGCTTGTATCGTGATGATTATGATGTGGGGACTAATGTAAAGCTTGATTGCTGATCTCATCTTTTATTAAGGAACTGGATTACTAATTTGCATTAATGTATATCCAGACAGATGCTTTTCAAAATTCAATACTGTCAGCCCCCCAAAAATTTCCCCACCAATTTTGATAGTAAAAAAATCTAAGAAAATTATATAATATTGTCTGTGAAATTTTGCAAGAGCCAGTGCTCAAAGTTACACATGTATTCATTCTAAACCAATAAAGATCAGACTTTTGTACTCTGAAATGTCTTTTGGCATGAATATGCACATGCATAGACAGCTCTTGTGTCTTGGATATGTTCCCTATGTAGCATGTTAGCTTAGTATGGACTCTATGACACTATAATAGACAAATAATAGTAGCCTCATTTATTTGTGCCAAATATTTCTTCTGGATTAAATCCCAGGCTTGTTAATAGAAGAAGGAGAATTGTATAAACCATTTCATTTCTTCCTTATAAAATTGCAAAAGACATAAATTTGGTATTCTTTAAATATGTTATATTACAACTCCCTAAAACATTTCTATCTGGAAAATATGGGAAAGTTAAACTTCAAAAGATCAAATGAAAAATGTATTTGAGGAAGGATGCAGAGTTTTGCTTCATTTATTTATTCATTTGCACATTGTGCTAGAACTGATAATACAGTAATTTATTACATTATAAATACCTGAGCATGTCAACTAAGAAGTCTTAATAGAATTCATGGAGCTTATTGTCAGGAAAGTTTGTATAGGATCATAGCCTTTATTTCTCTGCCCCAATTCCAAACTCTGTATTGAAGAAATTAAAATTATTTGGCAATTAAAAAAAATCATCTTTAATAATGAATACATTTATTCTGAAATTGACATTTGCTTTTTTGCAGATTTTCTCACAAGAAAGCAAGATACTAAGAAAATTGGGTGATGGAGAAGGATAAAGACATCATTTATATTTTTGTATGATGTGGTCTATAGTGAAGGCTGGTAGCAGTTGAAAGCAGTATTTAAGAACCCACCTGGTTGCCAAAGGCAGTCAGGAATTGCCTCAAGTAGGAAAAAGTATAATGAAGGAAGAATGAAGCACTGTATCTAGCTTAGAGCCAAACAAGCCACTAGAGGAAAGAGGCTCTATTTTTGCATGTCTAGCATAATAATCCATTTCTCCATCCTTCATTTGCTTGCTTAAATAGGTGAGTAAAATCTAAGTTGTACATTTACTAAAAAGGCTGCTGGAAAGAAGAACTAATGGCCTATTGAGAAAAAGATAAAGGTAAAGATTCCCTGTCCAGTCGTGTCTGACTCTAGGGAGGCAGTGCTCATCTCTGTTTCTTAGCTGAGAGAGCCAGAGTTGTCCGAAGACGCTTCCGTGGTAATGTGGCCAGCATGACTATACGCTGCCAAAGAGCACAGAACGCTGTTATCTTCCCACCGAAGTGGTGCCTATTTATACGCTCACATTTGCATGCTTTCAAACTGCTAGGAGGGCAGGAGCTCACCCTGTTGCATGGCGCTCAGGTCTCAAACCTGGTCTGTCGACTTTCTAGTCAACAAGCCTAACATCTTAACCATTGAGCCATTATGCCCCATGAAAAAAGCTATACATTGCTATTCCCTTCCTCAGCTGAACTCCACAATTTGGTTTAAAGTTTGCACAGCTGCAATGCTGGGTCAAGAAAAGATGTCAAAACATTATCATAGCAGGCCGTTCACCTTTAAAAGAAAGTTGGCAGCTTTATACCCTAGGAATCTAGCAGTCACATCTGGGTAGATTGCAAAAGAGCCATAATCTGGCAGGGAAGTACAGTATCTTGAGAACTTCGTTTCTGGTTTCCTGCTCAGCAGCTATTATTAGAGAATTAAATAGTATTAATGTGAAGCATATGTGAGTTTTCATACAGTCAATTAAAAGCAACATCATAGCAAATCTGATCCATGCAAGAACAAAGGACAGATGTAAACCAGCCCTCCCATGTAAAAGAGAGAGCTTAGAGAGCAGGAATGAGAAAGCAAGGTTATAAGGTTCTGAAATATTCAATTTGAAATTGAACTATTATTTCAATATATAGAACTTGCTCTTGAAACATAGCAAAACCTAGAATTCTTTTGTTACATCTTTCTAATTTTTCTTCAGTAACGATTGCTTATCAGAAGTTCTTGGATTCTTGCGAGCTTACTTAATTGCTTTCAGTCCTGCTTGTTAGGTGAAGCCTGACCACATGGCTGACTGTAGAGAACTTGGAAGGCTACAAATACTAGGTGACTATAAGAATATGCAAAGATTATTGGATTCTGATAAAATGTGATAAAATATGAGACATCTATTAAGAAAGCTTAATAGGAATGTCTCTGAACCATGCATTCTTCTTGAGCAGATACATACATTTCAAGAAACTGAAACAATACCCCTTTGACCTCTTTTGTAATTCTTTGCTCATGCTAGGGGGAAACCATATTCTGGTCTTCTTACCCTGTTGCTTAGTGAGAAGCCTTACAATGTATTTACTTCTATTTTTTTTAATGTCTCTGCTTCCTTTGTCTCTAGATAAAATGGGTGAATTGAATGCACCGAATTCCCACGTGACACTAAATGCCCCTTAATTCTTCTGCTAACCTTTCTCTTCTCTGATCTTTCTCCAAGGAGTTTATGGATCAGTTGTCATATTATATTGTATGGTCAATACTTAATATTTTAAAGATCTGTGTTGATTTTTGCCACATTAGTCCCCTCTGCCAGTTAACTAATATGTATCTGTATGTGTGTGTATACATGTACATGTACACGCACACACATATACATACATATACATATACAATACATATACATACTGTATACATATACATATATTCAGATTTCTTTTTGCTGACATATATATATATATATATTTGATAAATTTAAAATTTAAATACTGGAATCCCAGGTATGGACATTTAAAATCAGTAAAATAAAATGATGAACTCCGGGATATATAAAAAAAAGCCGCCTTTATTGCTAAGCTTTCGTCAACTAGCTGTTGACATCATCAGAGCAAGGGCTGAATAACAAGGGAGCCTGTGCATAATACATACAGCCCTTGTGTGCTAGGTCCATCAGTTCGCCGTCCGCATGTAATTGGATGTGTCATGTCCAACTCAGCTGTATCAGTTAATATATGTGTAGCTCTCATCGCCCTGCTTTCCACTGCCCGCCTCCCAAACTATATGCTCTTATCCCATGATGTCAAACTGTCGGGCATTATCTCACAACTGCCTTCCCCATTGTGGTCCTGGGACTCAAAATTTTAAAACGGTTCTTGATATATGTATATCATATATGTATGTGTACATATATGCACACACACGGCATGTAAATCAAAAACAGCAGGAGGATTAAAATGCTGTCATAGACATGCCTTATTATTATTATCAGTAATCTAAATTAATCTTATCTGATTTAAGTAAGAGTTGAAATCATTTTCCATTTTTCAGTTTTCCCTGCCTCTCCCCTCCTCTCCTCCCTGAAAAAACAATATTTTAGTTACTATGAATTTCACTAAATTGAGGAGGACATTCAATGATGGAGAAGGATGACATTTAAGATACAAGCCCAGTGTTCCTTGCTGCAGCTTGTTTTTTGTTTCTAAAGCATTTCACATCTATGTTTTAGAAGGTAACTACAAAAAGACCCTAATTTGAGGTGTTATTAGCCCCAAGCAATTCCATTTTTAAGTAGAAGAAAAGCAACAGAGAAAATAGTATACAGTATTGCTTAATATCATATAACTCACTTACAGACCCTCTGTTTTATATGTTATTGCTTTTTTGTACATAGATCTCTAAGATTAGAAATGAATTCTAGTCATCATACAGTATTTTATTTAAGTAAAAATAATCAGCATGAGGAAGAAAAAGTTCCACGAATCACTACAGATAAAACAAAACACAAGCGGAGTCAAAAACAGATTTGAGTGACAATCCTTTACTTGTTTAGTCAGGCAGCACATGTCAAGGATTATATTGAGGAACAAATTTCTGTTGGAGGTAAAGAATATAGTTTAGAAGGAGATTCAGAACAGATTTTCTCATTCTGACATTTTAGAATATTAGGTCTTTTAATGTTATTTTGATGCCTTCAGTTCAAGGAAGGATTAGAACTCAGAGGTCTCCTGGTTTCTAGCCTGGTGCCTTAGCCACTATACTAAACTGGCTCTCTTATTTTCTTGACTGTTCTTCTACTTTTGAAAGTTAATCCTGAAAGGCAGAAGCAATCCACCACTTTGATATCTTCATTGTCAATTCTAAGATTGGTTATTCTACCTCTTGTCATTAGTTTGGTCTTTACATTTAATTTTAGTCCATTTTTTTTACTTTGCTCCTTGATTTTTATTTTTAGAACTTGCATGTTTGGCTCTAAGGTAATGTCATCAGCATAGTGTTTCTTCCTCTAGTTTTAAAACCATACTGATTTTCTTCCAATCCTGCTTTCCTTAATATCTATTCAGCATAGAGGTTGAATAAATAAGGCAAGAGTATACAGCTTTGTTGTACTCCTTTGACAATCTGGAGCCAGTCTCACTATGTTCTATCTGTATTGTGGCTTCTTGACCTGGTATGTAGGTCTGTCATGTGGACATGAGATGTTCTGGGATTCCCATTTTTCTGAGCACATTCTACAACTCCAATATCATTTAGCACTCCAAAAAGGAAGTGTGCATTTTTATTTCTTTCTTTTGTTAACTTGGGACTGAAGGCTACCTACTAACAGTGGCCAGCTGAGTAAATCAAGGGAAGGATAATATTCTTACAATGTGTGGGCTGTCAAACCCTACATCACAGAAAGCTACTTTAGACTGATGGCAAGAGAGTTCAGTGAAAAGACAGATAATATATCTTGCAAAATGCAAGTTTAGATACCTAGTGAGTTATGCTGATAAAAATACATTATGTGTTTTTATTTTTGAATAAACTATAACATGGTGATTTTTTCTTCTATAAGCTGTCTTATTGCAGACATGTTTCACCACATATTTTAGAATGGAACATCTGGTTCTTATATAGTAGTAAAAATTTTAATTTCCCCATACTGTAACATTTATCTCCACATGAAAGTATTTTTCCTATCATGTTTGCCCAGAATAGCTTATAAAGTGGTCAATATATGAATCAGCCAAGAAGCTATTTCAGATCTTTGTGTTAAAAATTACATAAAAGGTTTTCCATAACCATAAATGGATCTAGAAAATCTGGAAGCACCATGAGATGGACAAAAGTTTAGCTGGAGGTAATTTGATCAGAAAGACCATGTGTATATACAATATACTACTCTATGAATTGTTTCTGCATTTTTCTTTCTGCAAGAATGTGTGTGTGTGTGTGTGTGTGTGTGTGTGAGTGTGTATATTAAGCAGATTAAGTTAAATATGCAAAGAAAGTCTTGGCTTCTCTAGACATCTTACATAAACTTTTATCTATATATCCTAGTGTTGCAGATTAGTGTGTTACTGGGTTTAACTTCTATGTAGAGTTATATGGTTTAACATGAAAGTATAGAAAGAGGAATATTTCCAGAAGGAAGATAAAATTGTGGACAAATAATATGAAGCATCCCAAAACTAAAGGTCACATTATATTGTGCACTAAGAAAGTTTTATTATCAATTCCTATGCAAAAAGAATTAAAGGGCATATTAATAGTTAAAATATTGCAACAACAGATTAATGTGGTTACCCATATTGATGCAGAAAATATTCTCCTTTTCAAAATCAAAATCAAATTAGAAAATAGATTGATTGGCACAAAAGTTTTGTGATACTTTGTAACTTACTATGATCAATGGGAACCAATTAGGTGCAGGGGAGCTTTTGAATGAAGCATTCACCTCTGAGTCAAGAATTCTGAGTAATGGCCAGAAAAATAATGCCCAATCATGATTAGTAATACTTTAAACAAGTCTTTTGTCATCAGTCTAATTTAATGCTATAATGAGTAACATATTTAGCTTGTATGGTTCTTAACCGCATTGCTCTCCATCAAGTGGATGGTCAGGACAAATGTGAACTTAAGTCTTCTGCAGATGGATATGTGTTATGTCAACATGAATATGCAGATGTTTGTTCATTAAATGCACTGTTTGATCTCCATTTTATAATGCTGTCATGCAGCTCTGTGTGATGAAGCTGCTGTTTGCTTTTGGTTCTGTTTTGCATTATCCTTTGCTCTGAGCAAAATTTCTTTGAAAACTGTTATGCTTGCTTCCCCATACATGTCATTTAGGGAATGCCAAGTAAAATTCCAGAAAGTGTAGCAATACTGTTGTGACTTCAATGACCAATTTCTTTTTGATCTTTCTTCCATAACAACAATTTGCAAATTATTCCTTTAAAAATGCTTGTGAGTCCATTGATTTTTAGTCCTCACTAATCATTTGTTACTAAAATGCAGTGAAAACTTATATTGCTTTCATTTAATGAAGACTACAAATTGACTCTAACAAGGTATATGTAAGTGTCATCTTGTGGAATTTACATTCAGTATTCTTTTAAAAATCACTTGGATGTAGCTTTGACTTACTAGAATAGCTAGGAAGGAAAGTTCCTTGTAAATAGGCAGCTCTGATGTGGAATTCAGGCCATCCAGTTATTTCAGGGTCACGGCAGGTGAACCAATGTGGCTTCTTCACTTTGCTTCTAGAAGTGAGGGACTGCATCACTCTGCAAAGCAACTTTAAAAGGAGCTTTTTTGGAATATTCATCAAAGCGAAACACACTCTCTAAATCAGCGGTTCTCAACCTATGGGTCGCGACCCCATTTGGGGTCGATTGACCATTTCACGGGGGTCGCCAAGCAAGGCTGTCCGCCATTTTTTTCCCCTTTTCCGGCAGGTGCCTTACCTCCCTTGAGCTGGGCCAGCTGGTGGTCGGCCTGCTCCGTCTCTGCCACTTGCCAGCTACGCCTCGGCCGGCGCAGGGTGCGGAACCACGCATGCGCGGTGCTCCCGGGCAGGGAAAGTCCTCGACTTACGACCGGTTGGGTAGTCCTCGACTTACGACCGGTTTAGTCCTCGACTTACGACCGGTTTAGTCCTCGACTTACGACCGGTTTAGTCCTCGACTTACGACCGGTTGGGGGTTGAGGCATTAAAAAGGTTGAGAACCACTGCTCTAAATTCTATATAGCCTGTTTCAGTGGTGGGATTCATCCAGTTCGCACCGGTTTGGCAGAACTGATACCTAATTTTTTGTTGAGTTCGGCAAACTGGTTATGATAAATCTGCACAAGCCTCCTTACGCCAGCCCTCTGTCACTGCCACCGCACTTTTTTGCATGCACTTTCTTGCTGCCCTGCATCGGCCGGCGTCTCCCTTCTCCGTTCTGGAAATGGCAACCCCGTTTTCTGCTGCTTTCCTCCTGGCAGAAGGGAGGAAAGGAAGGACGCTTTGTGTGGAAGGATGCTAAGCTCCGGGAAGACTATGCCAGCTGGAGCTGGGTGAAGAAGGCCAGGCTCCCCTTCCCCGATGCTTCTGCAAAGCCCTTGAGAAGTGGATCTGCTTCTTGCAGGGTTGGCCTCGGCACCTGCTTCGGATGGCAAACAGAAGAGCTTTGCTCTTTTTCTCCAGGAGGCCCTTTGAAATTGTCTCCCCCCCTTCACTTTTCTGCCTTAAAATCCAGAGCAGACACGTTTTCCTCCTGATCAGCTGAGGATACGGTAGCTACCAGTATGATTTTTGTAAGAAGCTGAGTGTCTGCTCTAGATTTTAAGGCAGAAAAGCGAAGGGGTGGGGGGCAATTTCGAAGGGCTTTGCGGAACCATCAGGGAAGGGGAGCCTGGCCTTCCTCGCCCAGCTCCAGCTGGAGTAGTTTTCCCAGAGCTTAGCATCCTTCCATACGAAGCCATACAAAAGTGGCAGAAAATGGGGCTGCCATTTCCAGAACGGAGAAGGAAGACTTAAGGACACCTGGGGAGGCAAAGGAAGCTACCATAAGCTGTCTTTCTCCCTTTCTCTCTTTCTTGGCTGGGAAGAAGGCAGCCCACATGGGCTGATGCTTCATGCAAGCAGGGGTACCTTGGCTGTGATGGAGGGCTGGCAGAGGGATACCAAGGCTGGCAGAGGGAGCCAGCAGGGGAGGCTTATGCCCCCCCATCATGGCGCAAGCCACGGGAGAGTTGGCAGAGGAGAAGGAGGCAGCAGCTGCCACCGGGCAAATGATCTGCAGGGCGAAGTGGGGGCCTCAGGGACTGAAGAAAGCCCCTCCCAGGGCAGATGCAGCTGTTGTGCAGCGGTGACAGAGTCTTTTGCCATCACTCCCCCCTGGCTCCACAATGGCAGGGACTGGGTAAGGTCCATCCTCTGTAGCATGGCAATCCAGCTCAGGAGAGGCGTGAAAGGGAAGAGGCAGACGGGCAGCCAGTCATTGAACCAGTGGGGAGGAGGTCACTGAATGGGGAGTGGCCTGAGTGCGCGGGCCCTGAAGTAAGCAGGTGTGGGGCACGTGGGGCAGCTCCAACCCCCACCCCTGCCATAGTTTGGTTTTTAAGCATGTGCCTCTTAAAGGGTTTTGTGATTTCAGAGAGAACCAGTTGTTAAATTATTTGAATCCCACTACTGGCCTGCTTGTAATACAGATATTGTTCTTTTCTCTCAGGAAACCCATTGTGCTGCTCTGCTCCCCTCGCCACACATATATACAGCAAGAGTTCTACAGGTGTTTATTCAAACTTCCCAAACAGGTCCCCAGAAAGCACCTTCATTGCATAGGTCCAGATTCTGATTTCAGTACAGCAAGAGTCACCGGGTAAGCAAGTCCAATGAGTACACACAAAGTCCAGGAAAGCAGTCCACAAGTCAGACAGGTCAGGATACATGGCACAAGCACATAAAGCTTCAGCAATGCTCAAGTCCTCAGGGCGAGATTAAGTAGGCGATGCCGATGCAGCCCTTCATGAGACACGAGTTTGCCTCCTCACAAGTAGTCTAGCTGACCAGTGTTGTGCCTCTCTGCTCTATGTGTCCTTGGATCAGGAGGAGGTGTATACTTCACCTTCTTCTCATTGCTAATGGGCCAGAAGCAATTAATGCAAGCTCATTTGATGAGCTATGGGCCTGATTGGTCCCTTGTATGAGGAATCATTAGGACCCAATATAAGAGTGGGATAAGAATATGCTGTAGTTCCCTTCATTTTTACTGGTGTTTATTGCAGGTATTTCTTCAAATGAAATGAAAAAAATATAGTGAATGATATGTGTTAATGGCCAAACTTCTTTCAAATAATTTAGCAATAGCAATAGCACTTATATTCAGCCCCACAATGCTTACAGCACTCTCTGGGGCTGTTTATAATGTCAGCATATTGCCCCCAACAATCTGGGTCCTCATTTAACTGACCTTCGCAGGATGGAAGATTGAGCCAATCTTGAGGTGGTCAGGATCGAACTCCAGACTGTGGGCAGAGTTAGTTTGCAATACTACATTCTAACCATTGTGCCACCAGGGTTCTTATTTAATTGTATATTACTTGTATATTTGATTTTCTGCATATCAGTAATAAAAGTTTTTTTTATTACATACTTAGAATGTCCTAATTTAATCTGTCAAAAGTTACACTGCAGCTAGAAGGGGTGGTGGTAGTGGTAATTGTGAAGAACAGTTTCCCATTTTTATCTTTTTGTGGAAGTAAGCCAAATAGCAAACCCCTTTGCTGAATGATACCACCCTTGATAATTAGATCAGCAATCTTTTAGAAGGAAGTAAATAGCAACTTTAGCTGGATTCCAGAACAATGTTTCAAGGGATTTTAAAAGGAGGTCTGCTGATGCACCAGTTTCCTACTTTATAAGCAGAAATTGATATGTTCAGGTGGGAGATGCTAAGGCCCTCCCGGTCATTTCTAATCATTGGTGATCAAGAGATTATCATTGCAGTAACACATTAATATGCAAAGCTATGTTCTAAACTGACACTTATTTGATATTCCTTTTTTAAAAATTGGCAAGAATAAAGGCAGAGACAGAATAATGATAGATGTCATACTGGTAGAAGAGAGAGAATAGCTCGGCAGTCAGTTAGTATTTTCCTGAGCAATATAATATATCATGGAGATAATAATAATAATAATAATAATAATAATAATAATAATAATAATAATAATAATAATAATAATAATAATAATAATAATAATAAAGTTGGAAGGCACCTTGGAGGTCATCAAGTCCAACCCCCTGCTCAGGCAGGAAACCCTACACCATTTCGGACAAATGGCTGTCCAGTCTCTTCTTAAAAACTTCCAGTGTTGGAGCATTCACCGCTTCTGGAGGCAGGTTGTTCCACTGGTTAATTGTTCTAACTGTCAGGAAGTTTCTCCTTAGTTCTAGGTTGCATCTCTCCTTGATTAGTTTCCACCCGTTGCTTCTTGTCCTGCCTTCAGGCACTTTGGAAAATAGCTTGACTCCCTCTTCTTTGTGGCAGCCCCTGAGATATTGGAACACTGCTATCATGTCCCCCTTCGTCCTTCTCTTCATTAAACTAGACATACCGAATTCCAGTAGCCGTTCCTTATATGCTTTAGCCTCCAGTCTCCTAATCATCTTTGTTGCTCTTCTCTGTACTCTTTCTAAAGTCTCAACATCTTTTTTACATCGCGGTGATCAAAACTGGATGCAATATTCCAAGTGTGGCCTTACCAAGGCATTGTAAAGTGGTATTAACACTTCACGTAATCTTGATTCTATCCTCTGTTAATGCAGCCTAGCACTGTGTTGGCTTTTTTGGCAGCTGCAGCACACTGTTGGCTCATATTTAAGTGAATGTCCACTAGGACTCCGAGGTCCCTCTCACAGTTACTACTATTGAGCAAGGTACCCCCTATACTATACCTGTACATTTGGTTTTTCTTGCCTAAATGTAGAACCTTGCTTTTTTCACCACTGAATTTCATTTTGTTAGATAGTGCCCAGTGTTCAAGTCTGTCCAGATCCTTCTGTATCCTAAGCCTGTCTTCTGGAGTGTAGGCTATTCCTGCCAGCTTGGTGTCACCTGCAAATTTGATGAGTTCCCCATCTATCCCCTCATCCAAATCATTGATGAAGATGTTGAAGAGCACTGGGCCCACAACAGAGCCCTGGGGCACCCCACTACACACTTCCCTCCATGTAGATGCGGTTCCATTGAGGACCACACGCTGAGTACGGCCGGTCAGCCAGCTACGGATCCATCTGGTGGTGATTATGGGGGTCATAACCTTTTTGCTATATTAACACTTCAACATGGTAGAGCAGTGGTTAGAATGATGTACTGCAGGAAACTCTGCCCACAGCCTGGAGTTTGATCCTGATGAGGCTCAAGGTTGATTCAGCCTTCCATCCTTCTGAGGTCAGTAAAGACCCAGATTGTTGGGGCCAATATACTGATAATGTAAACTGCCCAGAGAGTGTTTTAAAGCACTGGGGGCAGGATATATAACTCTAAGTGCTCTTGCTAAGTGCTCTTGCAATCTCAGAGATCTGGAATTTGTTCTGGCAAATGGAAATGTTAATCTACTTGAAAAATATTAAAGCCCTGAAAAACATTGTTGCCATGATTTAGTAGTCCATGCTCATTTCAGGAAGCTTACTCAAAAGAACTTTCATTAGGATGGAATGGCTGGGGGCGGGAGGGAAGAGAGATTTGAACACAGCAGACTGGCCAATTCTTGTTTGAAGCATGTTCATTACTCAAAATATTATACAATATTATAAGTGCCAAACAAAGTAAGAATAAACATAGAAGCAAAAATATTTAAACAGTTTAAAACACTAGAGGAAGCTGGAAACAAAATCATATATTATGTCAAACATATAAGGAAGCCATACTGATACCTAAGAAAGAAAGATGTGTCAAGTATTTGGAGGCTGGTAAACTCAGAAAATGAATCACTTCATGAATGGATTTCTGCAATGGTCTTTATTGCTAGCAGAATAATATAACCAAATCTTGAAATAATTAAAGGGAAGCTAATTTAAGTCTCTTTCTTATATTTTTCCCCTTCCTTGGACAAGGAACCTTTTCTGTAACACTTTGCTTCCTCCTGCAATTATATTTCAAAAAATAAAATAAGGGGGAAAAAAGATGAGCATGCATGAGCTCAGAACTATGAAGACAGATTTTGTGTTTGTCACTTTGCTTGAAAACACTCTGATATATATTTTCTGCAAATGCAGATCCAAAGCAGTGAATAACCACTGTTTGCTGATAAAAAAAACCCAAGGAATTATCCATTGAAAGAAAAACAAAGGTGCACATCAGAAACTGACAGACTGCGCTATAACATTATTTGCCTTTTAGCTGGGTCTGGGTCTCTTCTTTAGTGGTTCTCCTCCCATCTCCAGGTTTGGGTCCACTCTCTCCTTCCGGGAGAGTAATTGGGAGGGGGGGGGAAGGGCCAAGCCTTTTGGGAGACTAGTCGGGGGGTGTAGAAAGCCCAAGTGTTCCAAAAGAGTGGGGGTGGGGTGTGCTTATTATTTATGTAATCATTAGTAATGGAAGCTCTGATTTTTTAAAAAATACTCTCTTCAGAATTCAATACATTTGGGTGCCCAATTAATGGGTCTGCCTAATAACGAGAGATCAAGCGAGGAGATCTTCCTTTCTTATTACTTATTCATCTGATTTCCAGGTCAGTACATAGGAAATAGAGGGCTCACTTTTCTAAATTTTCTCTGCATACATTTTAAATTATCTTAAAAGACTAAATTTCCTTCTTGTTATTTGTCTATATCCTCCTCTATTTTTTTAGGTCAGCTACAGATCTGTTACTCTTCCTCCGAACTTCCTTTTATAGAATTACCTTAGAGTAAAATCTTGGAGAACTCCCAGACTAGTTTTCCCAAAATGTTATCAGTTATCAGTTAGTGACTCTCAAATGCAGTGTGACACATTGGCTGTACATTTTAAAATTGGCTGATCTGCTGTACATTTTAAAATTCTGATTAAAATTATTATTCTTTCCAGTGGGACTGATACTCTTAATTTTTAATCTTCCAGAAAGAGGGATCTTAAAATATAAGCTTTGAGCCTCTGGCTTCAGCCAAGAGTTTGTGGTTTCAAGGGGGCTCCCCAGAGCTAAGGCAAGAAATGTGATTAGGCAAGTGATCTGGGTCATCCTATTTGGAGGTACCAGGATTAAGCAGAGTCCAGTAAATTCCCTGTCTAATGACACTTTTTTAATCAGAGAAAGGCTTTTGCTCTAGATTCTGAGACTACCTTTCCACTAGTTTGCCTGAAAGCACATTCCATCAGACCTCATACTTGGAGCACTGTACATATTAAATACAGGAAAGGGGAAACAATTTTACACATATTATTATAATACTTTTACTACACAAACTGTTTCTGAGAACTTATTTCCTTCTCCAGTTGACGCCCTTGCTAAAACCAAATAACATTAAATGTATAGTATTATCTCCTTTCAGCTTATTTTCCAGAAAATATACTGGCTGTAGACAAGTTTTGCCTAGGATCTGCCATATGTATCAAATAATGCTAATGTCTTTAGATTACCTCACCATAGATATATTTCTGAACATTATAATAAGAAATATAAAAAGGATTCCTTACTGGGATAAATATTTTGTTTCTTTTTTTCGCATCTCTATTCTATTTTATTTTTCCTATGCTAATGCCCATGTAGTTTCACTGATGCAGAAGTTCTATAACTTTGCGCCAACTGCTGAATCAGGATTGTATTAAATTACATGTCTCCTTGACTGCTGCCTAGATATAGAAATGTAAATGATTCATCATGGAGTTCTTTCTGATCAAAATGACACATCTGTCAAAGCAGATTCTATGGCCCAAATGATAGCAGTAAATTCTGCAGCCACCCATCATTCTTCACCAGAAAAATATGTAGAGCCTAGAACAGTGGTGGTGAACCTATGGCACGAGTGCCAGAGGCGGCACTCAGAGCCCTCTCTGAGGGCACACATGCCATCGCCCCAGCCCCACATCCCCCCACATCCCCCTCCACACCAGCAGCCCCCCGGAGGAGAGTCGCCCCCAGGCACAGCCCGCCTGGAGCAGTACAGCCAAGGACATAGCAGCCAGGCAGTGGGGACAAGACTCTGCCCGTGCGCCCCGTTGCAAAAAGTTGATGCTGCGGGGCACGAGTGGAGGGTGTGGCCGCCATGGCACTGCTGGGCCACCTGGGTGATCTGTGGTGGGCCGTGGAGGTGGTGGGTGGCTGGGGGCGGGGCAGGGGTGGAGTGGGAGAGGTGTGCGGGGCAGTTTTTGGGCACTCGGTCTCTAAAAGATTCGCCATCACTGGCCTAGAATATACTTAGGTAAACATCTCTATTTTCAGGGAAAATTGCACAACAATTTTAGGGCTTACTCCCCTTTAAATATAAAATCTATATTATGATTAGAAAAAAAAACAATTTGTGGTCTCTTTCTTCCTGCCCACACTGCAACAAACAGTTCCCACAGTCTTTATTACTATTCTATACAGAACTCTTACCAATGTTTTCAGCAAGAAGAAAAGGAAACGAACAACTGGAAAGAGACTTACTTTGTATGCAGAAGCCTAAAATATAATTCCTGGTCTTACCAGATGGGATGAGGAAAAACACTAAACCAACCAGTTTAGCTAAAACTAAGCCAGTAGATCAATGGTCTTAAACATGGTATTAAATAGCTTCTTGTGTTGTTTCCTAAAACAGGAGACCTTCTTCTGATAAATCATATGAAGTTCAGATTTTTTAAAAAGAGGGGACATTTCCAGCCAGCAATACTTATAAAAAAGAAATTTATGAAATCCATGTGTGACCAAAACAGTGAAAAGAATCCAGAGCCAGTAGCTATGAGCCTGTTAGTTAACAACAATGGCATATGAAAAATTATGATTTGAAACATAAGAGCAAGTGATTAAGATAATTAACAAGTGAAAGGAATGAAAGAAAAATACATACACACATAGGTGTAAAGCTAAGAGAAAGGAAAAGATACATTAGACCTAAGTGAAAGTGCTCAGATTTTGTGGAATGTAGCTGATGAATACATGCAAGGAAATCACAGTGAAGATTTAATAATAAATGAATAGGCTAAAATATTTGTAAGAAAGCATGAAATAGTTTATCTATGTTGTTGTGGGTGCATATAAAAGTAGGAATGTATTGGTTGTTGATAGATATATGTGACTGATGATAATAGAAGAATCAAGAATAACTTGAGGGGATATATTTCTGAATGAATGGGATTTGGGGAAATTTCTGATAAGTGACATGAATGGATAGTGGGGATAGGACAAGACTATGTAGAAAAAGAGAGTGTGCCACTTAGAGACCCAAGAATTTATGACAATAATGATAGTTTGGTGAGTATCTACTTAACAGATTAAGGTTATTTGTTTCAAACATGTTCTTCAAGCATGTTATATGTATGACAAAGTAAGAAATCTAAATCTAAAAGCTTGATTTGATTATGAATTACCCTGTAGTAAAATGGATGGCCAATACCAGTGCTTTTTTTGTAAAAAAAAAAAAGTGCCGGAACTCACACACGTCATACAACCCGCCTTGCCTACCCTACAAGGTTCCATCCAAAAAAGGTGCCGGAACTCCGTTCTGGGTGTTCTATGAGAAAAAAAGCCCTGGCCAATACATTTTATAAATAAAGAAATATAAACAAACAAACAAATGGATATTGAGAGATTCAGTGCTGGGTACTAGGATGACAAGAGGGTTTCAATGTAGAGAGATTTATTTATATTTTATTATTAAACATATATGCCGCCTATCTCACCGAGGTGACTCTAGGTGGTTTATAGTCATACAGTTAAAATATCATATATGACATATAAATAAGAACCATACTTTTAAAAATCAATTCAAATTAATGTAATTTAATTTAATTAAAATTTAATTTAAGATGAAAAGGAAGATTGCAAAGTGCACAAGGGGATGAGGTGGGGTCTGACTAATCCATTGGTCACCTCCAAGATGCCATAAGAGCCCTAGCCCAGCTGGTAGAGCCAGGTCTTCAAGCCATTCTGGAAGACCAGAAGGGAGAGTATGTATCTCACATTGGGGGGCAGGATGCTCTAGAGGGTGGGTGCCACAGCAGAAAACCACTGGCCAAAATTCTTTGATGTATGGGGTCCACACCATGGCTCTTATGTTGGCGCAGCTGGGAGAGGCTAATTCCATTGGGATGAGACAGTTCCTCAAATAACCTGGACCCATGCCATGAAGGGTTTTATAGGTGATAACCAACACCTTGAATTGGACCCGGAAGCAAATTGGCAATCAATGCAGCTTGCAGAATAGCAGTGTAACATAAGCTCCAAGAACTATGCAGTTGCGTTCAGTACCAGCTGAAGTTTCCAAATACTCAAGGATAGCCCCATGTAAACTACATTGCAATAGATGACCAGGGCTTGAGTGATTGAGATCATGGATTCCCAATCCAGGAAAGAGCACAACTGGCACATATGTTGTGCAAAGGCTTCTAGCCACAACTGCCACCTGTTCATTGAGCAGGAGTTGTGAGTCCAGGAGAACCTCCAGTTGTGCACCAAATCCATTTGGGATAGTGCAACTCATCCAGAACTAACTAACCCAGAGCTCCATATACCCAAGGCCACTCAGTCTTACCAGGGTTCAACCAGACCCCTGTTGTCAGGTTGTCCCCCATCCAGACCCCCACAGCTTCCAGGCACCACGAGACAACAGCAACAGCATCACTTGTGTCACCTGGGATGAAAATGTAGACTTGAGTATCATCAATGCATTGAAGGTATTTCATTCCATGGTAGCAGATGATCTCACCCAGTGGCTTCATGTAGAAGTTAAATAGGAATGGAGAAAGTACTGAGCACTGCGGGATGCCACAAAGGAGCAGTCATGGACTGAACCTCTTACTCTCTATCAACACTGACTGGGACTAAACTTGGAGAAAGAACCAAACCAGTGCAAAACTGTGCCACCCAAACCTTATAGCTCACCTGAAAAGATACCATGGTCAATGGTACGAAAGGTCCCTGAGAGGTCAAGAAGAGCAAGGATGGATGTACTAACCCTATACTGTTTTTGCCAGAGACCATCGACTAGTGTGACCAATGCTATTTTTATCTCATAATCAGGCTTGAATCCATATATGTGATCAGTCAAAAATCTAATACCATACTCTCCAAAGTGCTCTGCATTCTTGAGAAGATTTGGGTATAATAAGTATTTCCGTTAGACCCCAACAAAAAGAATATTTTAATGTGACTTGCTTTTCATTCAGATCTTTCTCCTTTTCTTCATATATTTCCAAGCTCCATCCATGTGTTTTTTATATATCTTTTCCAGGAAAGAATGCCGAATAAGGAATTTTAACATTAATGCATAAATAATTGGGATAAATGATCCTTGTTGAATAGACTAGACTAGACTAGACTAGACTAGACTAGAACAGAACAGAACAGAACAGAACAGAACAGAACAGAACAGAATAGAATAGAATAGAATAGAATAGAATAGAACTGGAAGAGACCTCAGAGGTCTTCAAGTCCACCCCTGTTCAAGTAGGAGAACCTATACCATTTCAGGCAAGTGACTGTCTAGTCTCTTCTTAAAAACCTCCATTGATGGAGCATCCATGATTTCTGAAGGCAAGCTGTTCTACTGGTTAATTGTCCTCATTGTTAGGAAGTTTCTCCTTAATTCCAGGTTGCTTCTCTCTTTGGTCAGTTTCTAACCATTGTTTCTTGTTCTGCCCTCTGGTGCTTCGGAGAATAGTTTGATGCCCTCTTCTTTGTGGCAGCCCCTCAAATACTGGAATACTGCTATCATGTCACCATTGTTTTTTCTTTTCTTTAGACTAACCAAACCCAAGTCCTGCAGCCGTTCTTCATATGTTTTAGTCTCCAGGCCTTTGATCATTTTAGTTGCTCTTCTCTGAACGTTTTCCAAAGTCTCAACATCTTTTTTGTAGCATGGTAACCAAAATTGGCTGCAGTATTCCAGGTGTGGTCTTACTAGGGTTTTATAAAGTGGTACTAATACTTCACGTGATCTTGATTCTATGCCTCTGTTTATACAACCCAGGATTGTATTCGTTTTTTTTTTTTACTGCTGCTGCACACTGCTGGCTCATAGTAAAGTGATCGTCCACTAGGACGCCAAGGTCCCTCTCACAGTTACTGTTTTTGAGCCAGGTCTTGCCTAATCTGTACTTATACCTTTACTTTTTCCTGCCTAAATGTAAAACTTTGCTTTTCTCCACATTAAAATTTATTTTGTTGGATAGGGCCCATTGTTCAAGTTTGTCAAGATCTTTATGGATCCTGAGCTTGTCTTCTGGGGTGTTGGCTATTCCTGCCAGTTTGGTATCATCTGAAAATTTGATAAGTTCCCCTTCTATTCCCTCATCTATCTGGATGAGATGAAGACTCCTCTAGTGCAGCATTCATTGCAAAATACAAACATAAATACATATTTCAGCAACAATACTACCATTCTAGATACTACCATGGCTGACCTGGTAGTACCAAGATTTTGAGTGTATCATCAGGGATGTCTTCAGGTGGACCTTTCTGCTGAATGGAAATCCTAGAAGTCATACTATAGGGGAGGGCACTAGGTGGAAAAGATCATGCTAGCACAGTGGTTCTCAACCTTTTTAATGCCGCGACCCCCCCACCGGTCGTAAGTCGAGGACTACCCAACCGGTCATAAGTCAAGGACTTTCCCTACCCAGGAGCGCCGCGCATGCGTGGTTCTGCCCCCTGCGCCGGCCAAGGCGTAGCTGGCAAGCGGCAGAGATGGAGCAGGCCGACCACCAGCTGGCCCAGCTCAAGGGAGGTAAGGCACCCGCCGGAAAAGGGGAAAAAAATGGCGGAAAGCCTTGCTTGCCGACCCCCGTGAAACGGTCGATTGACCCCAAATGGGGTCGCGACCCATAGGTTGAGAACCGCTGTGCTAGCAGTTCCCCTGAAAATTGGCCAGTGCTCCTTAGCTAACTGCTTTTGTAGACTGAACAGACTTTTTTTTGTTAGATAATGAACAGGAAGCTTCTGATCTGGATCTACCCTTTGAGACTAAATTGAAATAACAGATATAGATAAATAGCATTTGCACAAGGCTGGTTATTTGGAGTTATGCAGCTCTAAAACACAGGATGTTTGGGTTTCTTTAGAGCAATTTGATATATAAAGACTGACATGTACACAATCCTCCATTCAGTTCTAAAGGCTCCCTACATATTCCAGATTGCTTTAAATATGTAAACATGCTAAAGCTGGAGTATTAAGATAATTGCGTTTTCTGTTTTCAGGGCATACATGGTCTCTCACATTGCTTTTGCTCATGTGGTGTTCATGGGGGAAACTGCAGATTCTCTTTGCAAATTTTATAGAAAGAAAACCAAGGTGCGCATCAGAATATTGATGAATGTCACAAGAAAAATTTCTGGGCATACTCGTTGGTGATAATATGCCTAGAGATATTACACACACACACACACACACACACACACATTGGGCTTTGATGTGAGGGCTGAAGAAATCCACTTTAATGAAGCACATTTTTGGTATTTCAAACCTATAATCCATCAGCATTATAAATTATCTGGAGACAAAACTCATGTCTTTGTAAGGTTGAGTAAGAACTATTCTTCTGACTTTGAGTGTAAACCACACATGCAGCATATGTCACGAAAGACGAATTGGGATTGCCTAAAAATGGGTAAAATTGTAATACCTTAAAGACCACCTCCTCCTGATGATCCCAATGATTGGAGAAGTTCAGGTCTTTTTTCACAAATAGATGCTGCATCAAACTGACTTTTTCACCGGGTAAAAGGAATCTCAACAGCCCTGCTGTTGGTATCAGGAATGCAGAAATTACTATAGGACTGTACAGATTTTTCTTTGTTTTTTTCTATTGTCTGGTCAACTTGCCTGCTGCTCTTTTTTTGGTATACTGTATGTTGGCTAGGGTGATGTCTTCAGTTCTCTCCCCCTCCCCCAGCTCTTAAGGAAACTCAGCTGTCATGGAATAAGAGAGCTGATGCTCTCATAAAGTGGCAGATGTTTAAGAAACAGGAAACAGATCAGGAATAAATGAGCAATTCTCACACTAGTAAGATGTACATTATGAGTTTCCCCAGAGAATAGTACTCCTTTTAATCTTGCAAATAAATAGCCTGGAGATAGGGTTGAAAAGTGAAGTGGCCAGGTTGCTGATGTTTAAGATAATAAAGTAAAAAAAAAATTGTGCAGAGTTTCAAAAAGATTTCTCTAAGGTGAGTTAATGGGCTTCAAAATGGCAAATGCAATTTAATGTAAAAAAGCATAAATGTATGTTAGCACAAAATAAATACATCCAAATTTCATCTAAATATTAATTAAATCTGAACTGTCAATGAATTATCAGGAAAGAGAACTTTGAGCTATAGTGGACAGCTTATTGAAAATGCCCTCTCTCTGTGCAGCTGCTGTAAAAAAGAGGGACGTTCCCTACTTGCAATATTATAATAATAATTTTTATTTTGCGGTCACAGACCAAAATGCAAGTGCAACAAAAGAAAACACAAGAAAAATATAATCACAAACAATTAAACACCAGAAGCCTTGGCTAAAGGGAATTACAACGTTCTCCTCTAATAGTTACAGCTCTTAAAAGAAATTTAGAAACCTGAGAAGTAATATAGGAGGAGCCATCCCCTAGACAATATAAAAACAAATTACTAACATTAGAACCAGAGGGATCAATTCCAAGGAGAGACAATAATTTAATTCTGCCTGTGTTATACATAGGCAGTATGATAAGACATGCTCCACAGTTTCAACTTCAGCCCTATCACAGGGGCATAGTCGCTCACTAAACAGGAGCCTCTTATATCGCACATCGAGTAGTGCTGAGGGCAAGACATTGAAATGGGCCAGGGAAAATACTCTTCTATACTTGGGGATGGTTAGAGTATAGAAATATGAAGCCATCCTCAATCCATAATTATTAGAATGGCTGAAGATCAAAGGGGAGCAGGTTTTATTGGCTCTGGCTCTTAAATATTGCAAATCTATGTCCACAAGTTGTTGGACTACCCTAAACTGGGCGTCCTTGAGACCATACTTGTAATATTAAGAGTGGGAAATAGAGCTGCTGAGGTAATTGCTGTGCTTTGGAACAATATAACCCTCCCCCTTTAATTTATTTTTTGGAAGGCTACTCCGACTGATGGTGTATCATGCTCATCATAATTATGCTAATTGATTTTTATTTTTGTGAGATGTAAAAACCCGAAATTTTGATACTCACAATACGAAGACAAGTCTGGTTAACAAAACAAAGTTTTATTGGAGAATAACATAAAAAGAATAAAAAGAAAAGAGAAGAAAAGAGAGGCGTTTGCAAACGCGGCCTCCTGGATCCTTCCCAATGGATTGGGTTCCAGGAGCACAACAAACAGTTTCCAAGCTTTGCATTTTATACTTTTTACAATGCACGTCACATCTAAGAAGCTCTTTCAATTCCATAGTCATCTTTGAAGTTGTTTTTACACTTAATAGTTCCTCCTGACAATTTCCTTCCAATTTCCATCCATCCGGGTCATAATTCATTATCTTTGCTGATTACCCTTTGTGGTTACCATTTGTGGTCACTCTACATAGGCATGCATAGGAATGCATAGGCATTCCTTCTCATACATTGGCAGTCCATTGCTACATTTGCTTTACAGTGTTACATTTGTGTTAAATAGACAGTCTCATATATTGGCATTACATTTCTACAATTACATTTCTACAATTTATAAAAGAATAACTTTTTCCCTTCATTTTTATTCTCCTGATATTACTTAAAATTTCTGGAAATAACCAAGCATTTAAATTGTAATAAGTACATACATAAATAATAATGCCTATACAAATCTACAGTCAGATTACAGCATAGATAGCAAGGTCACATCATACTTGATGAAAAGGTGAAAAATGGCAATCAAAATTATTAGGACGTTTGGGAAACTCTATAGCACTGGGCCACTATACTATAAGAGGGTGAAAGAAGACCTATAGCATAAAGAACAAGGAGAGAGAAGATTTTTTCGCAGTCTTCACAATACTGGAATTGAAAGTCATTTATTAGAATGAAATATGAGAAGCAAGACTGAGAAAAGGAAATATTTGTTTACTGAGCACATAGTTAAATTGTAGGATTTACTGCCAGCAATTATAGTAATGGCAACCAATTTCAATAGTTTTAAAAGGAGACCAACTGCTTCATGGATAATCAAGCTATCAGTGTCTGTATATAGTTATTTACAGCCTCCTGAATCATAGCCTGCATGTCTTAAATATTGCATGTCTATTGTTGAGAAACAACAATAGAAGGGGATGGGGGCAGTCATAGATTTCTGGTATAGGGTCTTTCTGTCTCTGACTTGTAGAATAGGAGAGACAAGAAAATAATAATAATTTATTATTCCATAGTAGATCTTAGAATAAATAATAATTTATTATTCCATAGTAGATCTTAGAATATATTATAGAGGTCACTATGGATGCAGTTCTACTTTAACAGCATTGCACTTATCTTACCTATTCATGGTATAGAGCAAAAAAGTTTGTTATGCTTCCAATAGTTTGTTGTGGTTCTGGTGTGGTTGGCTTGGGTAATGGTGGGAGTTCAAAATCCTGATTCTAAATAGTCTGCTGAGGAATATGTAAAAATCATTTTTTTTAAAAAAATAAAACAATTCATTGGAATCTATATTGTTCTAAACCAAGTACAGTTTACCAGGTTGTTAAATTAAATCTGCATATTTTGACCTCTGCTAACCTTAATACAACTGCAGTTGCCGTGTTGCCAGATCTTAATAGTCATTGTCTTATGATAATTCCTCTTGAGACAGAGACAGGACTTGAAATCACCCACAAGTACTCTACACAGCTGTTCCTCATGAGGAGAACTCAAGAGAGTGTTCTCTGATGGGTTTCGAGCTCTGGGAGATGAAGGAATAGCATCTTGTTCAAATTACCATTGGCATCTTTGAAAGGACACTAAATTTACCTACTTCCTTTTTTAAATTACTTTCAGAAATTGCTTGTTAACTACCCTTCAGCTATCATGAACCTTTGGATTGATACATTTTATGGGGGATCCTTAGTAAAAGAGGTTTTAACTATAAGGTTAAGAACTTAAACATATTTTTGGAATAAACAGCAATAATAATACGACAATTTAAAAATTGGACATTAGAGGAAAGTAGAAGGAATTGGACCATAATTAAAGAACCCTTAACTTTACTTACAATTACAAAATAAAACAAAATATGTAAACACTGGACATATTGAAGGATACTTTTGAACAATGAACCCAGAAATTATTTTTAATGGTATATTTATAGATATACTATGTTTAAAAGATATCATGGAAAAGGAACAAGTTCTACCTGATAGGATTGAGACTGATATGCAAAAAATGGTACATTGAACATACAAATAAAAGAAATCAGCTGATGTCTTAAAAACTAAAATAAATATACAAATAACAATCCAAGACAGGGACCTGGACAATCTTCCATATAGGATTTACCAAACAGGCTTGTTAAAGTTTTAAAGAATTTTGTGAGAAGTGACACATAAAAAATAAAAAGAAATTAAGTTTTAGGATATTATTTGAAGTGACTAAACATAAAGATTATTAAAAGGAAGGAATATAATGGTGGTTTATTTGATCAAAGTTAAAATAGATACGTTGTTACCTCTGGGAACCCTTAGTGGACTTTTGCTGATCAGAACTGAACAATGAAGCTTTAAGGATTTGTTTATAGATAAGAGATGAGATATGGGAAGAAAAAATCATTTGTTGTATTTTAAAATAAAGTGATATGTCACTAAAAAAATTTATACGTGATGAAGGAGGAAGTCATTTCTTTATAATCTCATTTCTTTTTCTTTACAATATTCTTATTTTTTCTTTTTTCATATTTCTTTTCCTATTTTTTCACTTCTTTCTTTTTTTGCAACCTCTATTCTTTCTTTTTATTATATTTTTTCAGTTTGTATTGGTTTTTGCTGTTGTAAATCTTTAATAAAAATTATTATAAAAAACAAAAAGAAATAATAGAATTGAGTAATTGTGATACATTTATAGGTTTATATAAATACGGATAACATTAACAATAGCCTGACCAGTGACTGGGAAATTTAGAGTGCAATAAAGCTAAGGATTCTGGTTGTAAAAGATAGCTGGAATGACATAAGATAGATTTTGTTTGATATTCATTTTGTGAGCATGGAAAATTCAGTGATGGATCCAGGTACAGTAAGAGTATTTTAAAACATATAATATAAATCAATGATAAGTCAACCTGTACTGTGGATAGTATTTAAATTAATTTTGTTTTTGCTATGATTACAAATGTAGTGGTTATAAAAGTTGTTGGTTGCTATGTGGACTATATAACAACAACAACAACAACAACAACAACAACAACAATAACAACAACAATAAAGTTGGAAGGGAGCTTGGAGGTCATCAAGTCCAACCCCCTGCTCAGGCAGGAAACCCTACACCATTTCGGAAAAATGGCTGTCCAGTCTCTTCTTAAAAACTTCCAGTGTTGGAGCATTCACCACTTCTGTAGGCAGGTTGTTCCACTGGTTAATTGTTCTAACTGTCAGGAAGTTTCTCCTTAGTTCTAGGTTGCTTCTCTCCTTGATTAGTTTCCATCCATTGGTTCTTGTCCTGCCTTCAGGCACTTTGGAGAATAGCTTGACTCTCTCTTCTTTGTGGCAGCCCCTGAGATATTGGAACACTGCTATCATGTCCCTCCTCATACTTCTCTTCATTAAACTAGACATACCAGATTCCAGCAACCATTCCTTGTATGTTTTAACCTCCACTCCCCTAATCATCTTTGTTGCTCTTCTCTGTACTCTTTCTAGAGTCTCAACATCTTTTTTACATCATGGTGACCAAAACTGGATGCAGTATTCCAAGTGGGGCCTTACCAAGGCATTGTAAAGTGGTATTAATACTTCACGTGATCTTGATTCTATCCCTCTGTTAATGCAGCTGCAGCACACTGCTGGCTCATATTTAAGTGATTGTCCACTAGAACTCTGAGATCCCTCCCATAGTTACTACTATTGAGCAAGGTATCCCATATACTATAGCTGTACATTTGATTTTTCTTGCCTAAATGTAGAACCTTACTTTTTTCAGAGTTCTCTTTCATTAGTTGGATATTTTCTTACAGTAGCAATCTGACTGACCACACAAAGTTTAGATCTACTTCCCTTACTCAGCTTCTATCCTTATTTTCTTGCCTCCTATTGATAAAACTTAGGTGAACCAATGCAGTAGTTTTATCCTCTTTGGTCATGTGATCTAATACTGCTGGAACATTCAAGTGTTGCTGAACCCTGATTGGCATCCTTCTAAGTGGATAATATATCACTGAAAATGAAACAAAGGCTGCATAATATCTGGTATTTTCTAAATTTTAATAATTGTTCAACCATTCATATTATTCCCAAAATTCAAAATTATTGTTTTACGTTCTAAAAAAAGAATGGAAAGATCACTAAATATACACCAACTAAGTACCTGGCAAACATCTAAATATGTAAGCACAAAATAACATCCAGAAATGGTGCTGCATTTGCTGATATCTTATGACCAGCTACAACATTATGTGAAAAAGTTGTGGCTGTCTTTTAAGAAATGTTTTAGAAAACTAAACTTCTTTCACTAGAAATGTCTGTTAAAGTATATTCAGTTCAGCCTTAACTGAATGTAATACAGACACATTAAAATTAAAAGGAAGGTACACATGTAATAATGAAAGTAATTAACCTTTGGAAGAGACAACTGGGGAAATATCTTCATATCTTCAAAGTAAGATTAAATGACCTCCAAAAAGATGTTTTAATCATACACATTAGAGAGGATTTGATATTGCAAGAACTGTGAAAAGCAAGATATTCTAACTTTTTTCTAGATGTGTAGAATTACAACTCATATCACATCACATTGACACTATAAAGATGTAACTCAACACATATGGGAATACCACATTAGAGAAAGTTGAACCACACCGTTTTATGTATGTGAATCATCTATGAGAACTAGCTGAGTAAGGAAAATGGAACGTTAGCTCAAATTTGTTTTTACATGGATTATGCTGTCTGATTATACAGTCTGCTTATACTAACCCTAAATCCTAACCCAAAAATGATTTTAATCCATGATTTATCCTCCATATAAGGTGCATCCTATTGTTCTCCCATACTTTGCTATCTCTCATCACTTTTACTGGTATCAGAATATAAATAATAATATCCCTATATTACTGGTGTTGTCCAACTGACATTGCAATGCTGGGAGAGAGTTTCCTTGTGTATCGCATATAAATATCCAGAGCTACAGCAGATGCCTTCTTTTTTTCCATTTTTGTTTATACTGATGATCATTAAAATATAATAGAAAATAACAGGAGGAGAAGGAGGGGAAGAACATAATAAATCTAGTTATCCAGCTACTTCTATCTACAGTATAAAGAGAGTAATGGAGACAGAAAAGCTTCCATGCTGGGATGAAATAATCGACAATTGGGGAGTAATTGGTAAATGATAAATATGTCATGACCTCAACAGAAACTCTCTCTGAGCAAAAGGACAGAGCTTGTATACTATTATCACGGCATTTGTTTTGCCATTTTGGTGTGATCCAAATGCCTAGGAATAGGTAAGTATGGAAGCGATACATGTCCATTAGGTACCATGCTGTATTGATTCTCTTGCTTCTATTCCATCACAACACCAGGAAAGGTGCCATTATGGTTGGAGATATCTAATCCTACAAATAAAGAGAAAGTGGAAATGTGTCCTAGGGCTCTATTTAAATTTTTAAAAAGAATGAGGCTACAGAGGAAAAGAACACAGATAATGCTCATTTTCTACTATCATTAGCAGACTGTAGGTCTGTATTTCTTGAGTATTGTGAGGTGAAAGCAGCACAGGCTGATTAACAACCTATTCTTATTTATGTCTACTTTGAAGTAAGACATATTGATTTATGGATCTTACTCCTTGGTAAGAACAGTCTATAAGGGGTATTTTTCTTGGAGCTTTCAATTCTTTTGAATACCAGTGACTTTGAAATAATAACACAACCAATATCTATATGGTCAAACAATTTTTAAGCAGCCTCATGGGAACCTAATAAACAGTATTTTATGCTTTAATGAATGTTCTGAGACAACCAACACTCTTAGCCCAACCACATAAGCCAATGAACCACCAACAGGTCATTTAAATAACCAGAAATGCACCTACTGTATGCAGGGCATGGTCCACACTGGAAATTTATAGAGATATAGGGATGTCCAATAAATGTTATGATGGAATAAAATAAGAGTCAGAATGGTATAAACAGTAGCATTTTGAAGAGAGAGAGAGAGAGAGAGAGAGAGAGAGAGAGAGAGAGAGAGAGAGAGAGAGAGAGAGAGAG
>NW_015386638.1:237958-239820 GCF_001527695.2 Protobothrops mucrosquamatus | reverse complement strand
ATCTATCTATCTATCTATCTCCTACCTTTATTATTTTTGTAAATAACTCAAGGCAGCAAACATACCAAATATTCCTTACTCCTCCTATTTTCCCCACAATAACAATCCTGTGAGGTGGATTGGGCTGAAAAAGAATGATTGTCCCAAAGTCACCTAGCCAGCTTTCATGTGTAAGCCAAGAGTAGAACTCACTGTTTCTCCATTTCTAGCCTTGTACCTTGACCATTAGACCAACCTTACAAACCTAAATAGACAATAGGGGGCAAGTACATATTAGGGTATTTGCATAATAATGTCATTACATATATGGGAAAAATTGCAATTTGCTGCAGATGTCACTGATATTGACCTGCTGTTTATAGAGGGCTGGATCTGAAAAGCAGTTTCTACTTAGAACAGGAAGCAGCTAAGCATATTCTTTCAATGTTTGTTCCTCCACAGTTACAGAAATAGGACTTTTTATTATACCTTGAACTCAGTCCTAGGTTCTGTTGAGCTCCCAAGAGTTGAGCTCCCACAACTTATGCAGAGTAAGTGTGCATAGAATTGCAATCTCAATAGCAACCCACAAACAAATCACCCATATCCCAGAGGAGTTTGGAAGAGCTTCTAAAAATCTATCAATAAAAATGAAAAAGAAGAAAATAGTTTCTGGAGTAATAGCAAACAAGGTATCCTACCTTATGGTCCACATCAATGAGTATCTGGGTGGATGAACTTAATAGTACATCAACAGCAATCCATTTACTTCACAGGAAGGCAGCATCCATGTCATTGCCAAGCACAAAACAATTGAAAATCTCCACCTGCAACATCTTCGACAGTTCCCAGCAAGAAGAGAGCTTGCTCTAGGTTTCAAAGGCAGTTTGAATTTTCTTACTCCTAATAGTGATTTTAATTTCTACCCTGTCCCTGTGAAGGAAGTCTTTTTGTAAGAAACACCTTTTTATCTGGATATTTGTATTTCACTGATGTTCCCTTATTTCCAGATGGATTCATAGTTGCCTCTGGCATGAGGTCATAAGTAAGCATAAAATATTTAATCAAGAGTGTACCAGTTACTAGACAGGTTAAAGTAGTTTCAGTCTGCATATAAGATTTTGGTTTGGTTGATCTTCACAACATGAAGTTCAGGACGTATTTGGTATCTCCTCTTTGAAGCTAACTTTCTGATTGTTGCTCAAATCTATTGAGCAGAGCCATCGGAAACTGGAACCAGGAGGAAAATGCCCTGAAGTGTCCACTGAATGTATAACTTACATTAAAATGTTAACTTCCATTTTAATGTAATTTGTTTGGTTGTACATAATTCATAAAGTATAAAATATTGTTATTAATAAACCATGATTATACACACCATGGTTTGAAACAGTAATAAATGAAACTTCTGTGCTATGTGATCATAATGCAATGTATGTATACGAACGGGTTAGGTATTTTAATCAGTTTCAATATTTGTCTTTCCAAAAATATATATTAAAAGATTGGATGAATTAATTGCACTGTCATTTTCCTTGCACTCATATAATTCTTCTACAGACAGGTGTTTGCCATATTATTTGAATGACTAGTGAGTCTGATTTTCAGCTGGGGCATCATCAATCTAAGTGTATATGGAAGGATGTTTTGTAATTATGTATGTGTGTAATTTTGTCCTAGAGATGTGCATTTTTGTAACATTAGAAATAGTGGGCTGACAGGATCATATCAATGTGCAAATGTGTGAAATCCTGAAGTTGTTATAGGTATGAAAGTATTATAAATATGGAAAAATAACAGAAATGCATAAACTATTTTTTCCACTTTTACTAAGAAAACAGAATACTATCTTGAATCTTGCTAAAAACCAGGTCTATAAAAAG
>NW_015386638.1:190348-237740 GCF_001527695.2 Protobothrops mucrosquamatus | reverse complement strand
GGCTAAGCTACATCTCAGTTTTGGAAACCTAATTTGCTTTAGTTATGTTTATTTAACTTGGGTGAAGGGGAAAAAACCCCTTCATGTTCTCCATATCTTTGAATTTGATTTGGAGTAAGTAAGAAGAGAGGAGCCAATCTTGAAGGGATAAACTGAAAGTGACTTGGTACTTTTCTTATTGCTTGTTAGACATATTCTGTTTTCACTCTAAGAGCTCAAGGTAGAATAAATGATAACCCCTTTCCAATGTTATCCCCATAAAAATAGCACTGTGAGACAGAGTGGGCTGAGAGATAGTGCTTGCTTAAACACACTTCAGAGCCTATTGCAGCATATTTGTTATGTCCTTTGGCTATAAAAAACCCTTGTTAAATATTTAAATAGATGAAGTGTGGGTTAATTAAAAAAAACTTTCAAGCTTGACCCACTCTTTTCTTTTGTTTTAATTCATAATATATGCTTCAGAGAAGATACCAGTAATTATTTTTCAAACACTGAACATTTACAGTAACAAAATTTAAAAATTCTGAGAAAAGTAAAATAATTATACCAGATTAAAACATAAATAAAAATTGGAATGTTATAATTTTTTGATTTTTTTAAAAAAACTAAAAGCTCACTAAATTGCAATAAATTTATTGCAGCTTGAATTTCTATAACAAATAGCAAACAAATTGAGATGAATTATAAACAGACAACATGTACTTAATGGAATCAATAGGCTACATATAAGGGTTTATAATTCTCTTTTTATACCTTTGCAGCACTGTTTCCATGTTGTTTATAGAAAGTAAAATGAAAGGAGATATGTAATATACATGTAGGGCCGAAATGTTGATGGAACAACATATATTGATTATGTGGTTTGATTTTACTGAATAAAAATATGATTTCTTATATATTGAAGCTATTGGAAAAAGTTATATTAAAGAGGAAAACAAATTTAGGGCAGTTCAAATGAAATATATCCATGATTATAATGAACAATAACAAAACTGTAATAGTGAAGCCCATGGCAAATGCAAATCTCCTTTGTGAATAAAAATATTTGAAGTAAAGATCCAATTTTGATTTTTTTTGTCTTCCTTTCTCCTTCTCTGTAGTAGTCCTTTATCTCAAAATTAGCTCCAGAGAGTCTCTTAAATCCCAGAAGGATCAGAAAGGGAAATGCCCTTTCACAAAGCTTCAGCCTCAATCTGTTTGTTCCCTGAAGATTGCTATTTCTCAATAAATGTTTATGGGCTACTTAAAGGGTACATCCTGCAATAGGGTGCTAAACTTTATGAATGTTACATAATACCTGATTTTTCCCCTTTGGTGTAATGCATTGGTTAAAGGCCATTCTGAAAAAAAGGACTGCTTGTTCTTCTAACACTATTGGCAAATCAAGCTTTCATTAGAGAGGAGATGCAGCATTCTTTGTGGTAGTTATGGCACAGTACCAAATCTTCAAAGGCCTCCATTCACTCTCACTCAAATGTGTCTCTGAAGATGACATATACTTACCTGTTGCTTCTATTTCATTGAGACAATGAAGAAATATAACTTGGTCAGTGAAATGAATGGATGTAAAATGAATGAATGAAAAAAAAGTTACAAATCTGGGTGCATGCTCATTCAAGCATCAACTGCAATGGTGGGATTGTGACAGTTCTGGATTTGGCTATATGTACATTAATATGGTTGCTTTCCAGTGTTGAAAGAAAAATCTTAATCAGGGTCCAGTCCAAGCCGGGAATAAAGAAAATGGAAACTGCTTTAGAAAGAAGGTTGTAGTTTATTGAAGAGCAGAGCCAGACAGAAATGTGGCTCTGGGAAAGCTGACCACATGTAGCTGGGAGTGGTGGGTTTTTATACCTTCTTGGGCTTTTGTGTTTGGAGTTCCTATTCCTGTGGCATGAACTTTGACCTGAGGTGCATTCTGATGGTGGGTTAATCCTATTATTTCCTAAAGGTCATGTTTCCTGTCCTCTTTGTTTTTCTAATCTCATCAGCTCCAAGCTTCCTGGCCCCAACCTTTCTGAATAGGATTATCAAATCTACATTTCTACAGAGCTGGTTTCTGCTTGAGGCAGAGAGACCTGGGCTTGATTTCCTTTGGGGAAATATAATATCCTGTCCTTTTTAATATCCCCCCAAAATATTTCCTTCTCTAGGAGGGTGGGTGGGTGCTGACTTCCAACACCAGAAAGATGAGTGACCCCATTTTATGTGAAGCGGCAGCCTGTTAGATAGAAATGTTCAATAAATGGTTAGTTTGCTCATAGCTAGGTTTTGAATAAAGTTAGTGACCGAAAAGAATTATTACATTTTTGGCATTCTTCATATATATACTCAGGGTGGCTAAGGTGGAGAAGATGGCTCTGTTTGACAACTTGCGGATTATTTAATGACACTGCAATATAGGCCAGAAAAAAAAAACTTACAAAAACAAACTTGAGAGCTTGGATACTATCCACATACATCTGGAAATACACAACACTACACAATGCACAGAGGAATTTTGGGATGATGCAATAGCTCTCCTTTCTTGACCATGTGCCTAGGATAGATCTGGTAATCAAATGTGTGTGGCATCTATACTGTTCCAGGAAAAAGTGCTGGGTTTGGCAGCTATTTCTTGGGCAAGAAAAAATAAAGTCATATGACCTCATAGCTGGCATAATCCTACTAGAAAAGAGACCTTTCTGAAAAGGCCTGGGATGTAGAAGTAGAAACAAATAATCAAACTGGTTTTTCAGCCTATAATAACTTGCATGTGGTATACCCGTGTCATCTGAGTTGCCAGTTCCTTTCCTGCAGCAGATAAGAAATATGTGTGTTTGTGGGGGAGGGGGGAGGGATGAGCAGAATCAGAATGGCACATTGGCATGTTTCCTTCCTCTCTCTGTAAACTGTAATCTGATTCAGCTAATGGCAAAAATCAAAGTAAAATCCTTGGTTTGTAATGCATCTCTTCTTTCACAAAGAAAGGGGAGGAAGATAGGAATGAAAAGCAGATAGATTATGAGTGCCACTAATGATTGAATGCCCTTGAGGAAACCAAAATCCTGGGATTTCTATTGGCAGAAAGCTAAGAGGATAAGAAATCTGGCTGGCTTGGTTGTATAATTAAAAGAACAAAACAAAAATAGAGATTGCATCTTTAAAGGGCAACCATTTAAAGTATGTAATGATTTTGAACTCTGTAAGAACAAGAATACAAATGCTGAAGAAAATAGTTACTTTATCTTGTTGGATGATGCATATATTCCTGCATGTAAAGCACAAATGGAGCAGTTTCCCCTCCCAGAACTGAAAATCCATAGAGACGCAGAAGTACAAAATGCAGAAATGAGCCCCTTACATTTTATAAGAATCTTGTGTGTGCTATAACCTTGACCACTGAATCATTCTAGGAGCTATATTTATAATTACAGCTGTAGCAGAGTTAGGATTTAATTCAGTAATCTCTACTGATTGAGAATAAATTTTCCCAAGGTCTTTTCAATTGTCAACACATCCTGACATTATTTGATCTTCTTGGACCAGGAGATGATGTCAGTAACCTGATCCAGTGCCTGGAGGCTATGTGCGACCTGGAAGGGATGAAATAGAAATTGAACCCCTAGCAAGATAGATTTTCTGATGTCCTCAGTGTTGCCTCTTAATAGGATAATATTGTTGACAGTGGAACAAGTTTCAGTTTGGGAGTCCTCTTGGACCAATGGGTACTGCATGATGAACTGCTGGATCCTGCGGCTAGAGCAGCCTTTGCACAACTCCAGCCAATTTAGAATTTTTAGAATATAATAGAGTTGGAAGGAACCTTTGAGGTCTTCTAGTCCAGAAGAACCTATACCATCTCAGACAAGTGACTGTCTAGTCTCTTCTTAAAAACCTCCAGTGATGGAGCACCCATGATTTCTGAAGGCAAGCTGTTCCACTGGTTAATTGTCCTCACTGTTAGGAAGTTTCTCCTTAATTTCAGGTTGCTTCTCTCTTTGATCAGTTTCCAACCATTGTTTCTTGTCCTGCTCTCTGGTGCTTTGGAGAATAATCTGACCCCCTCTTCTTTGTGGCAGCCTCTTAAATACTGGAATACTACTATCACGTTATCCCTATTTCTTCTTTTCTTTAGACTAGCCAAACCCAAGTCCTGCAGCCATTCTTCATATGTTTTAGTATCCAGGTCTTGGATTATCTTAGTTGCTCTTCTCTGAACTTTTTCCAAAGTCTCAACATTTGTTTTGTAGTATGGTGACCAAAATTGGCTGCAGTATTCCAGGTGTGGTCTCACTAGGGTTTTATAAAGCGGTACTAATACTTCATGTGATCTTGATTCAATGACTCTGTTTATGCAGCCCACCATTGTATTAGCTTTTTTGGCAGCTGCTCCACACTGCTGACTCATAGTCGAGTGATCGTCCACTAGGACTCCAAGGTCCCTCTCACAGTTAGTGTTTTTGAGCCAGGTCTCACCTAATCTGTACTTATATCTTTGATTTTTCCTGCCTAAATGTAAAACTTTGCTTTTCTTCACATTGAAACTCATTTTGTTGGATAGGGCCCATTGTTCCAGTTTTTGAATCCTGAACTTGTCTTCTGGGGTGTTGGCTATTCCTGCCAGTTTAGTGTCATCTGCAAATTTGATGAGTTCCCCTTCTATTCCCTCATCTAAGTCATTGATGAAGACATTGAAGAGTACTGGGCCTAAGACAGAGCTTTGCGGTACCCCACTGCTTACTTCTCTCCATGTGGATGTAGTACCACCAGCATAATCCACTATAATGCACAGGTTCTTGCCAACATGTGACAGCCATTCAATTCCCTGCATTGGCTTCCTTCTGGCTTTTGAGTACAATTCAAAATGTCTATGGAGATTCTCATCTATCCATGTCATAGTTACAATTCAACCATGCATAGGCTCTGAGTTACATCCCAAATATTTTTTTTCTCACCTAGTAACAGCTCACCAAAACATTGGTCCCAGTGTAGGAAGTCAGCACACACCCCCATCAGAGGATGAAAAAGGCAGGATAGAATATTTCTCCTGAAGGAGAAATGGAGAAAAAAATCTCAACAAAGGCAGAAACAGCCCTGGTCTCCCTACCTCAGGCAGAAACTTGAGGAGGCCAATTTTTAGAAATGGATATTTTTTTAATCCATTCAGAAAGACTGGGACCACACTTATTCATAAGCAAAATGCCTTCAGCCACAGCTCCCACAAAAGGCTGGAGTTGATGGGATTAGAAAAACAAAGACTCCTAAAATCTAAATTTTCCACCCAGCTCCAAGGACAGGACCTCCAAGCCACAATGGGAGTCAGGCAACAATAATTAAATACCAAAAGGGCACACTCAAGCACAGGTCAAAATACATTTTACAACAGGAATCTCAAATACAAAGCCCAAAGAAGGTATAAAAACCCACCCACTCTCAACTCCATTTTGTCAGCTGTCCCAGAACTGCATGCTATTGCTGGTTCTGCTCATCAGTAAACAGAAAGCTTCTTTCTTAAGCAGCCTCCATTTTATTTCCAGCATTTTAGTCTCCATTTTATTTCCAGCGTCTTACTCCTGGATTGGAACTGGACCTGATTTTTCTTTCAACACCAGGAAAATCTGCTAATAACTCTCAGCCTCATTTTCAAGAGGTGTGTGTTTGTGTGTTCAGGTTCCTAGGCACAGTTTTTTGGTTGGTGAGCCTTTTCTTGATATTCAAACAGCCCACTTTATTAACTTTTTGGAAATGACTGAAAACTATGTAGAAGAACTTTTGAACTACAGTATGTGTATTATCATTCATACTGGATGTCATTTTACGTACTACAGTCCATTCTTGTGATTTTTAAAATTTCATATTATATGATAATTTTAATTTTTTTATTTGATTATTTTGTACTGTGTACACTGGTGTAAATTGATATGATAGTAACCTGCTGAGAGTCTTTTGAAGTGGTGTGAATAAATCAAATAAACTTATAAGTTAACTGATAGCAATATTTTAAATTACATGCATGAGAAAATACATAATATGCATATTTGAGGGTAAGATTCTTGTCTTTTTATATAACAATTAAAGTCCTATGTGTTGCTCAACATACCATACTGCGCTCACTACACACATACATGCGCGCATACACAAACACACAGACATATCTATCTGTCTATCTATCTATCTATCTATCTATCTATCTATCTATCTATCTATCTATCTATCTATCTATCTATCTATCTATCTATCTATCTATCTATCTATCTATCTATCTATCTATCTATCTATCGAGTCGGATGGTGTTGTGGTTAAGGTATCAGGCTTGAAACCAGGAAATTGTGAGCTCTACTCCTCCTGTCTTGGGCCTGAGTGAACCTGAGCAATCCAAGGGAGTGAATTTGGGCCAATCAATTTCGGCCTGAGGAAGCAGGCAAGGGCAAACCATGTCTGGAAAGAAAACTGCCACGAAAACTAAAGGGAACTAATCCAAGCAGTTGCCAGGAATCAGCACTAACTTGAAAGTTCCTTCTCCCTCTCCGTCTTCCTCTCCCTGTGTATCTATAGATATAGTGTACAAAATATAAATACAACATGGAGTTATAGGGAAAGACCAGCATTTTCCCACACATCTTCTTCCCCAATTGCTCTGTAGAACCATGGCTGATGGTTCTTAAATTCTGTAAGTTGTTCACCCATCTTAAATTTGCCAAGGTTGAGAAATTCTGAGTTAGATATTTATTAGACTTGAGAATCTGCACCAACTTATTTTCAAGATTACTACCAGCTGAGTTATATCAGAATTTAAATAAACAGATATGTGACATTTTAGGTACAGAGTATAGAGAATATATTTTTTTCACATTGATATCAACATTGTTTTAAAATAGATTATGATTTATTTTTATTTTTGGGGGGGATTGAATCGTGTACTCCTTAATAGGCCCCACTGCAATCTCAGACCATGCTTCAGAGACTTTAATTCTGAAATTCAAAACTTATAAATTAACAAATTCTGGCTGGTATCTGATTTTTTCCCCTCTTTCACAATATTCTCATTTTGTGAAAAAACCAACACACATTGGTATTTAAGACATCCATCTGGGGATTTATTATTGCTTTTGCCTGAGCAAAAAAGAATAAGAGATTATAATTATTCAGTTGGAAAAGACAGTTAAGGAATCACTTTTGTTGTATGCCAGAAACCCAACAGAGCAGTCATACTGAGCATTTATAGCAGCAAAATGTAAATTGGTCCACCATGCTCAGAACAAACGGAATAGTCCCTAAAATGTATTAATCAGCACTACTGGGAATCAAAAGTTGGAACATTATTGGCTTATGCCACTTGAAACAACAAAAACAATTGCATTTTATATCTGGAATTCAGGCCAATGGTGGGCAGTTAATTACCAAGGATATGAGGCAGTCCGTTTGCTACCTGAATAGCTTGTCCTGTGAGGTCTTTGGAGAGGGGGGCCTGTATTCAGGCTGTAAACAAAGCCCTACAAGATATCTACTAATTATCCATTTTATTATTTTTATACGGTTATATAAATTGGGGACTTCTCAAATTTCCTAGGAGATACTGAAATGGAAGAGATTTCCTAAGAATAAAAACCCTTAATGGGATGTTGATTTATATTCCTAAAAGATGGATTTATGCTTGGGGCATGGCAATTTTATGTCAGTGTAAGAAATTTATCCTCCCAATGGTAAGGAATTTAAGATATGAGTTTCTTGCCTGTTTTTGAAGTCTTTGTGTTCTACAATTTAGAAAAGGAAGCAGAAGATTTCGACATGGTCTAGATTTAATTTAATTTAAGTTTATGGATTGAATTAGCTTTACACTAATACCAATGGTTATTATATTAATCTCCCCTCCTCTCTTTTGGTTAATTAGCCATTTTTGACTATGTTTAAACTTACTTTAATCACTATAAAATAACAAGATATTTTTCATCATTACTACTTGTATTCTTTTTTTTTAAAAAAAAAATCTGTTACTGTTGTAGTTGTTACGCTACTGTTGTTACACTATTAAAAATAAAAAAACCCATAATGTACTCTTACAATAATGTACTCTTAAAATACACTGCTATTGTAGTACAATTACCAGTATGAAATGAAGAGTATTGTAGAATTGTCTTGTCTTCTCGGTCACATTCTTGACAGTACTATGAGGGGAATGCTAGCATTGACACCTTACCCCAAGAATTCCCAAACCCTTCAGCTCATTGACTCTGTCTTGAAGCTTCAGATTGTTCATCAAGCCCCAAACTTTTATTATATGAAAATAAATAAATAAATATTGTTTTAACAATAGTATCACTAATGATATTAATAACAGCAACAATAGTTATAATAGCATTAATAGGTAGTCCCACTGGTCCTTGGGGGTCAATACTGATCACTTTGGAGAACCTTGCCTTATCCTCAATAGCCCAACAGAAGCAAGTAGAGGTGAATTTGACGACTTGCAAGGTGCCACACTGCTTGGTCTTCCTTTCAAGCAAGAACTGTGTTTTCAAACTGCTATTGTGAGTTCAAGGAATGGAAGTGGTATCAGAGGAAGTATCTTCGAGTCTATACTAAGTGGAGCAATTTGAATGAAAGCATTGGCACAGTTGTTTAGTGACAGCCCCACTCTCTCTGAATTGCTCATACAAAAACAGCAATTTTGCAGACAGATTCAAAAACTGCTGTTGCTTAGCATTGCTTATCTTGTCTTCACAATCCCACCCCCCTGGCTCTCATTGGCAGCTAGATCCCTTTGACAGTTGAAAGAGCAAGAGTACTTCCCGTTCCCAGTGTGTATATAAGACTTGCATCATCACCCGCAACAGTGACAAGTGAATCTTTTAAAAATTATTATATAAAACAAAAATGCAGTTTCAGAAGCTATAATATCAACAAGTGCACAAAGATAATTACTAAAATTATATAGTTAATTCTCAGTTTAATATTAATAAAAGCCTGACCATACTAAACAAAATACGTTGAGTTATTTTTAGGAAATGAAAAAGAGGATAAATCTGTGAGCCTAGTGCCAAAATTTCTGCCAAAATAATGAGCATTTATGTGATGAGTAATATAAACAGAGGGGCTAACACAGACATGTCAAACACAAGGCTCGGGGGCCGGATGTGGCCCGCGACATGGTTTCATGTGGCCCGTGAAGCCATCCTGGAAACAGTGAGGGAACAGCCCCTGCTGCCTTGGCCCTGGCCCAGGCCTCCTGGGAGCCAATGTACAATTTTGTGGTGGCCATCTATGCTGAAACGCATTCAGTCTTAGCTCCACAAGGCTGTCTGGAAACAGCAAGTGACTGACCCCTGCCGCATTGGCCCCGCCCCCTGGGTGCTTGCTGGGGAGGTGTCAACCTTTGTGAGGAATAAAGAAATGCACCATCGCTTGGAAGTGGCCAGCAAATGGCCCTCACCTACTCTTCCAAAGGACCATGCCTTGGCGTTTGCCCCGGTCCCACTCTCTTCTGCCAGAGACCCTCAGATCTGTCCCACTCCTGCCCAGGCCCCACAGGCCCCCTTGATGCGAACGATGAAGAGCTGGCCATGCCCACCCAGTAGGCCACACCCACTCCAGCCACACCCACCCAGTAGGCTGCGCCTACCCTGGCCACACCTACCTGCCCCCCCTCAAGGACAACCGCAATGCTGATGCAGCCCTCAGTGAAATTGAGTTTGACACCCCTGGGCTAACATAAGACCACATACAAAGCCAGAACTGAGAAGACAGCAACAGACAACAAATGCCCTCTTGCTAAAGAAGCTGAAGAAACAGTGGACAACCCACTTAGCTGCTGCAAGAAGATCACACAGACTAACTGCAAATAATGACATGACAAAGTAGGAACAATGGTCCATTGGAAGATCTACAACAATCACAAGACACAAAGATCTGCAAATAGAAGTAGTACAACTGTGGCAAAAGAAAGCAAAGATAGTACCAGTAATAATTGGCCCTGTGGGTGCATCACTTGAACACCAACGGCACTGACAAAATCATCACCAGTCAATTGTAAAAGGCAATTTTACTTGGAACATCTCAAAACCTGTGACAATAACTTTAACACCATGAAACAACACCTGTCTACCACAGGTCCTTGGGAAGGACTCAGATGGGCAAAAATGCCAAATCCAGTTTAAACATCTGGCTGACTGTGTGATGATTCAGAAGAGGAAGAGGAAAAGGAGGAGAAGAAAAATGACTAAAATTAGTATAAATAAGTATTTGTAATTTTCCCTTTCTATGTACTCCAACCAAATGATAGCATTTATGAGAATGAAATCTTCAGTGACATGGTTACTTATCCTTAGATACTATATGAACATCTAGCTGGTAAACCACATTTAACTTAGAGATAGAGCAATGAAGTATACAATACTTACTGTTCTTCAGTTATCAAAATTGCAAGAATTCTACTGGGAAATAAAGACAATCCTGTTGTCAGAATGGATGTTATTTGTGAAAATGCTATTTTTTTGTTTTGTTTTAGCATTTTGCTGCTTCATGCCAAGTTAAACGAGGCAGGCCAGTAACATTAACAATGCCTACTAATGTCATTCCAGGATCTCGTTACATTTTCTGCAGTAGAATGGAATTGTGTTCCTTCTTGCTCATCAATGTAGGGAACAAAACTATAAATACAAAGGGCAAAACTAAGCAGAGAAACTCACAAAAAGTCATAGGGGTGTGGTAATCATTCTAAATCAAATTCTGGAGAAGGAGAATGCATGAATAGGTCCAGATTAATTAAAAGGCAACCAATTCAATTCAACACACTGCACTGAATAGCAATTCTATTCAGAAGAATGATTCTGCCGAAGCACCCGAATCACTAAGGAAATCTTTAAGCAACAGACAAGCAGGGTTTAACCCACTAACCCTTCTCAAAATGCTTGATTATTTATTTATTAATATAATTATGGAAAATTATCAGCTGACTGAAGGCAGTAATTCTTAACTTCAGTGCAGCAATTGTCATTGTACATCACATGCACATACAAAGAGGTGAAGTTTATGTTATGATGTTGGAATTCTGCTTTTCGTCATACTGATAAAAGCCTTCAATTTTGCAGTTTCCTCTGGAGAGTTCTGAGGTAATTTTGCCACTCACATGTTTATATTATTATGATAGTATCTGGTTAGGTCTGCAACATATACCTATGACTGCTGAGATTCAAGTAAGAGAGATATGAGTAATAATGCTACATAGGTAGTCCTTATTTAGTGACCACAATTGTGATTGGCAATTTGGTTGTTAAGTGAAGCAGTCACTAAGAGAAAGCACAACTTTTATTACCTTACTTCAACTTTCCTTACAGAAATGCAAGGTTTGTTTACAAGCAATTTTTCCATTACTATCGTAATTATGAATGGTTGCTGTCTGAGGCAGTCACTAAATGACGACTACCTGTATAAAATGTGAATTACTAATAAACAGATTTAGGCTTTTTGGAGTTATGTACTTAATACAAAAGATTATTTAGATTATGAAAATTGCTCATCAAGCCCCTAATTATTTTTTTGTGTTAAAAGCTGAAATGTAGTTATCTCTAATGGTTATTCTTAATTCCCCTTCCAACATGATTTTTTTTGTTATCAGATTTTTGAAGCTTGCAAAAAAGAATGAAAGGCAGAAGACTCAGCTCATCCAGTAGAGAAGTTTCTGTTTGTTTAAATAAAGCAACTTGCTGGAGAATTTTCTGCTTATTCTGAAGGATAAATAATCTCTTTAAAGTGGTTTGTGGAGGGAGAAGGTAAAAATGCATATGCTCCTAGATTTCTGTACCTCTGTTATCAAAAGAGAACAGATTAACCAAAATACCTCCATTGTTATAGGGCCTTGAAATAAAAATATGATGTAAAAGAATAATGAATGTTTCTTCTTGAAACTTCCGGTCAAATGTTAGATGTCAACTTTGAAAAATCAACACAGGGCTCTGTATCATCAATATGCTGATGATATTTATTTATGAATGTTGGTCCTAAGGCAATAGGTCAACGGGATAGAAGTACTCACTCATTGCCTGGAGGATATCAGTGTCTGAATGAGGAGGAACAGACACAGACTGAGTCCCTCCAAGATGAAGTGGCTTTGAGTTTGTGGATGTGATCACTCCAGAGAAGTACCATGTCTGACTCTGACTGGAGTTGTACTTTGCTGTTAAGAGGTGGTTCCTAATTTTGAGGTGCTCCAAGATTACTCCTGCTCGGTAAACAGGTGGCAGCTGTATCTAAGGAAGCTTTCGCATAATTGTATCTTGCATGCCAATTATAGTAATTCTTGGATGTGACAACTTCTCCCAGTTCCTGTCTTTATGAGATCAATTGATTAGCGTTGGAAGTGGATTTTTTCACACTTTTTGGAACTTCATCTTTGCAGTGATCATTCAGCTCTGACATTCTCGTACTTTAAGTACTTTAAATCAGGGCTTTTCAACCAGTGGTACCAGTACCACCTGTGGTACATTGGCACCTGGCAGGTGGTACGCGACCATCCTAGAAAAGTGGTAGAGGGGGAGGGGAATGAGCTGAACTGGTGGCAGCACCGCACAAGCCTGAGCGAGAGAAGGCTGGAGCTGCAGGGCTGTCAGGCTCCAGCTGGAGCTCGGCACTGATCCTGGTGCTTCTGCTGAGCCCAGAAGAAGTGCCGATCAGCTGGAATGTTGCAGCATCTCCAGGGTCTTGTGATTTACATTCAGATGCTTGGCAACTGATTCATATTTATGATGGTCACAGTGTCCCAGGGTCATGTGAAGTGACCAAAACCTGCTGCAACCACCCAGCAGACAGGGAATAAAAACCAACCCCCCCACCCCACCCCCACTGCCAATCCTCAACAGAAATGCTCACAACAATGAAAACCTCAGACAGGAGGAAGAGCGCCACCGGGTGGGCAGGCAGGTGTCTTGCTCGGCTGTGGCTTAGGGGGCACTTTTTTCAGTGCCATTGTAACTTCGAACAGTCACTAAGTGAACTGTTGTAAGTCGAGGACTACCTGCACTTTATCACTTTTTTCCTTTTTTTTTTTTTTGGTCATCAAGTTTTTGACACCTTGCTAAGCGACTGGTGGTACTTGGATATTGCCATATCCTAAAAGTGGTACAATGGGTGAAAAGGTTGAAAAGCTCTGCTTTAAATCGCCAAGACATGTTGGTTTCATCTGACACAGGTTGAGAATTTACTACAACTGAAGATTGGATTCAAAAGCATATGACTGTTGTATTATCTGGTTTTTATATTTGGGATTCTTATATTTTTTCTTCATTCTTCCTTTATGGATGCTATCTTATCTTAAGGTAGTTATTTGTTCAGAGCCTTTGGATGGCATGCAAATGAATAAATAAATAAAGTAAATAAGAGATTCAAAAATGTTCTCTTATGAATAATTCAAAGGTGAAATTAAATGCATACTAGTTGATAAATCAAATAACAGTTTCTTACTTTAATGAAATAAAGGGTCTTCTTTTCTGAAGAAGTAGAACATGTTTTTTGTTACTTTGTTTAGGAAATTGCCTGTTCTCTGAGACAAATGCAGAAAAAGTCAAATTATAGCACAGAGGCAGTTACCTGCTGGTAAATACACAAATACATTTCAGTGGAAAATAGTTCTCTAGCTTCTCTCTTTCAATAAAATCTATCTATATACTACCAATTTTCTTATGTCTGTAACCTTCAATTAGCGAAACAGTGCATCATAGACCAACAATTTTTGAGCCAAGGTACTGCAAATGGGGCTAACTTACAGAATGCATCCAAAATCCAGAGCCATGACTTCAGTGGGATTGAAATTTAGAAAATTTGTGGTTGCTTCATTGCTGTTGCGCTCCCATCCCACCACCCTGTAGACTAGTCCTGCCCTAGCCCTCTGGAGGCTGGGTAAACGTGTCCTGTGATCAACTGCCAGAAGGTGGTCAAGGTCAGCCGAATGTTGGAAGTTGCTCCCATCGGCCACTGATTTCTATTTGCCTGCCCATGGTCATTCTCTTTCACTCTATAGCTAAGAAAAAATATCTGAAACTATGACCCAATAGGTCATGGACTGTCAGATATACTACTAAAACTCTTGTAGCTGTAACTTTAACTGGGCAAAATAGTGCAGTGTAGGTTTTAATCTAGGTATCTAGATTACATCTAGGTAGATTAACTGTTTTAATCTAGGTATCTCAAATGAGTTGATTTACAGAATGCTGGCACCCATTACTACCAAGGGAAAGAAATTTAGGAAAATTGTGGCTGTTTCAGAACCACCTCTGCACTACTGTGGTCATGTGGGAGGGAGGGAGGGAAGGAGGGAGAAAGGAAAAGGAGGGAGGGAAAGAAGGTGGAAAGGGAGGAAGAAGGGAAGGGAAGGAAAAAGGGAAGGAAAAAGGAGGGGAGGAAGAAAGGAGGAAAGGGAGAGAGGACGGAAGGAACTGGGAGGAAGAGAAGGAAGGAAGGAAGATTTCTGCTGCCAGCTTCCAATAAGGAAACTCAGCAGAGAACCTGACAGGAAGTTGGAAATTGCTCCCACTGATTTCTTGCTTTCCTGTGATCATTTTATTTCTTTGTGTAGGTAAATAAGGATATATCTCTGAAACAATGACCCAACCCTGGAACCTTGCATAGGCAAAACTCTTCTTTCCTATGCCCTTTGCACTTTGGTTGTTGAAATGTGCTGAATGTTCAGGAAAAGAATGTCTCTGTTCATTGCCAACAATGGAATAGAAAGGAATTCCTAACAAAATAGAGGGATGTATTTTCAAGAAAATACCTTTGTGACTGGATATTGATCAGGAGGCAGCTTTTAAAGCACCATTCTGTGTATACCACTTTGGATTTATGGGTACAGTGTTACATTTTCTGCACAACTATATACTGACTGAATTCTATGCTGTCTGGGAATTGGGAAGCTGAAGGCCAGCAAAGCTCAAAGATCCCATTATTTTGTTCAGGTACTGAAACATATTGAGCTTCTGAGCAAGCTTTGAGGAAGATGGAGGAGGAGCACTAGAACAATTAACCAGTGGAACAACCTGCCTCCAGAAGTAGTGAATGCTCCAACTGGAAAACTGGAAGTTTTAAAGAAGAGACTGGATGGCCATTTGTCTGAAATGGTACAGGGTTTCCTGCCTGAGCAGGGGGTTGGACCAGATGACCTCCAAGGTCCCTTTCAACTTTATTATTATTATTATTATTATTATTATTATTATTATTATTATTATTATTATTATTATTATTATTATTATATAAAACATCCCATCTATTTATTGTGTTCATCTTTCATCTCCCAGAGAGAACATTGTGCTGTGAGAATGTAAAGCGTTAATAATTCCAAGAGCCAGCGTTTCAGAAGCTGGCTTTGAATGTTTATTGATAAAGACACACAAATGCCAGTAGCCTTTGTGTTATTATAAATCTTAAATGTCAGTCACGTCATATATATATATATTTATTTATTTAGATATATTTATTCAAATTCTATAGCCACCAAATTCAACAAAGTGACTCTGGGCAGCTTACAATTCTAAAATTCTAAAAAATTAAAACAATTTAAAAAGCATTAAAATAATAAAAGCATCCACAAAATAAATACAAACAGCAGCTATGATGACTAATCAACTAATAGTAAAGCCAAGTAACGGGGCCCTTAACACATGTTGACATTTCTCCCTTTCTTGAGGGAGATATTTGGAATGAATATGCATTAATGTATTTATTTCTATATTTCGGTTTAATAATATAGTTCATCTCAAATGCTCAGTATTGGAAACAATCCTGTTGTGAGAAACAGTTATTTTAAATAAATGGCTATTATGATTCTTAAATGGATCCTTTGTAGACAGAGACATAGGCAAATAATCATTAGTAAATAAGGGCCTTCTCTCCATATTGTGCTTCAGCATATAGTTCATGCAGATTTTGCTCTTATACAAGTTATTGATGCATCTATAATTACTGTGACAAATGGTAAAATATCAAATTTAAGAAATGCCAAACTCCATGAACTAAGAATAAGTAGGGCGATTGAAGAGTATATGTATGAATCAGCTGAAGAGTACATGTGTGAATCTCAAAAGGATTAAGACTCAGAATCAGCTAATTTAATCTTAATTTCTTTATTGAACAAACCATTTGTATTTTGTTTTGTTGAACTGGTGCATGAAATCTACCATAGAAATTGGGCTAGTTGATATTAATTTTAAAGAATGACCTGTAGGGCAAATTATGTCATCCCATCAAGCCTGTAAACATATGTATGTCAATCTATTGACAAATTTTCCTTAGCAGCATTCACTGTAACACCTCCCCCCCCAACTTCTATTGTGCTTAAAATTATTTTTATTTGAAAGTATTCTGTGTATTCTGGCACATGAACAGTTAAGGGACGAAGACCATATGGCCCACTAAAGCTTAAAAGCCTTAAAAACAACCAGATGATTTCTCATTACCTTAATAGTATTAGTAATAGTCTGTATCCAATACTTGCCAAGTATGTCTGGCTAGTTAGAGCTTGCATCCCTACACTGCACTATTGTTCTTTCTACCAATTTTATATATTACTTATAAGATATTTATAGGAACTCTCTTAGTTCTATTTGAATTATTTGTCATGCATCTCTAGAATGATGATAAACAGACAAACAGGGCACCAAGATGACCTTGTCAATCAGTAAGATGGAGATTTCATCCGTCTTTTCTGTAAACATTTTACTGTCATTTTTTTTGGCAAACTACAGATAGTCCTCAACTTACGACTACAATTAGCCCAAAATTTAGGTTGTTAAGTGAGAACTTTGTTAAGTGAGTTTTACCCCATTTTATGACTTTTCTTGTCACATGTGTTAAGTGAATCATTGCATTTGTTCAATTAATAACATAGTTGTTAAGTGAATCTGGCTTCCTCATTGACTTTGCTTGTAAGAAGGTTGCAAAAGATGATCACATGAACCCAGGACACTGCAACCATCATAAATATGAACCAGTTGCCAAGCATCCAAATGTAAATCACACGACCATGGGGATGCTGCAAGGATTGTAAGTGTGAAGATGGTCATAAATCACTTTTTTCAATGTTGTTGTAACTTCGAATGATCACTAAACAAACTGTTCTAAGTCAAGGACTACCTGTAGTTATGATAGCCTTGCTCATTGAGTAAGGTTGCTGATGGTACAGGGCAAAGAGTGGGTGGTAGGGTAGTGGGAATCCTGCCAGGTCCCTGTGACTTCCAAGGCAACAGTCTACTTTACCTTCCCTATATTTATACCCTGCAGAAGAATATGAGTCTGTATTGACAAGTTAGTACTGTTATCCTTACTGGAATTATTTTCATTTCTGCTGTTCCAAAAGCGAAGGTTATTTCTTGCAAATCACTGTAGCATTCCCCAATCTGTTACCCTTTAGATATATCAGATTACAACTACAATCATTGCCACATGCTACGTTGCCAGTATGATTAATTTATGTGATGCACAAAGCAAGTCTCATAGCAGCTTGAAGACTAATAATTTTAGTCTATGTCACAAACTTTCTTGTTTACAAATCATTCTATCAGTTACTTTACATCATGATAGATGAATTAGTCTTTAAGGTACTTAAATTTCCCTTCTCTCCTCTCCATCTCTTTACACTGTGTACTAAATGTAATATCTATGATAATCTGCTAGGTAGCCTTTTAACTTTAGCTGTTGTTTCCTTATTATATGCTAGGCACAGATATGCTAAACATGTGATAAAGCAGTAACCTATATTTATGCATTGATGCAATTTGTTTGCTTCACACTAGCTGGAAGGGACTGTGGGAGTTGCATCTTGGAAACATCCTGAATGCCTGGCCTACAGCCATAAAGCAAAATTTAAAATTGTTACTTATTTAAATCATGGCCTCCTTTTCAGTTCTGGAACATTTCCTTTGGGATCCTTATATGGAAACCTTTGGTCAAGATTCCTTGATAAGCTCTATACTATTGAAAAATAATAGTTTTCAAGATACCTACAATGATGTTACTGATTTTGCACATCTGTGTTTGGTGATACCAAGGAAGCGTTTACATTCTTGGTGTCTTCTAATTGTGTTGAACTTCAACTGCCATAATCTGTGGCAATCAGGAAGTCTTTTCTATTTGTTTTGCTAAACGTTAGCACCATGAATATGAGCACACAAGAGGCAATACATTAAAAGTCTCCCATAGATCTTTTAGGGATTCCAACAGAATAGCTCAGTTGACAAAACATCTGGCAACAGAACAGTTCTTCTAAACCTTCTGTTTACACCTTCTCAAAAAAGAGCAGATGGTGTAAATGTATTAACTGTGATTATCTTGAGTCTTTTTCTTGATCCCTGTTCTGTAATATGATTCTGAGTTCCTTCCAGGTTACACTTCAAGCTTTTACTATGGGTTTTTGGGACTTACTTTAGCACTTTGTTCTTTTATTAAACTGTTCTATTATTTTCTAATGTCAAAAATCTGGAGTATATCATCAAGTTGTTAAGATATACCATATCATCATTTGCATGTTTCAAAGATGCAAATTAAAGGTTTAATCTAGGGCATTTTGAAGGAAGCCTCTTTTGATGCATTGCATTTTACCTAAGTAAAAATATGTTAAGTTGGCATGCAAGATGTTTACAGTACCTTCTCTAATGATTTGTCCAATAGTTCAGTAAATTTCATGATATGGGCAATGCATTTGTAGAATGGGGCAATTATTTAAATAATGCACTTGTTAAGCAGACTAGCAGACTTAAACTATTTTTTTAACACTCATACAAACACAACCCAAAGTTACATACATTTATGTTGGAAAAAGGCCTCACTGGGGCTAAATGGAGTCAGAAAACAGTTTGCATTACCTTTAACAATAGCCTGCATCTTTCAGTCATATGTCAGTAAGATGCACTTCAGCAATTCAAATTATAGAGTTTTTCATTATGCCAGTTCTAAACCAGTTTACCATAACAGCAGGGTAATTTTGATTTGTATTAACAGATGTTTTAACATTTTTAAATCGATTAAATTAGAGGATAATGGTGTTTCTTCCTGCCTATATTAATATGCACTCCTGTAGTCCTTGAGTCAAAAGAAAAGAAAACTGGGCTAATTTGCATTGTCCAATGGATGGATTTTAATCTACCTCTGTAAAGAGGCTTGCAAATGGCCCTGCCCTTAAAGATTTATTGCAGGTCAGTTGCAGTGACTGGTGGATTTATCTGGGTTCATTTGCCTCCTCCACCCAGCATCATCAGCTGATGGAAAAAACTATTACCAATCCTTCTATTTAATGTGATGGAGGCTTTAGCTATTTTGCCACTTGCTATAGCCATTTCTGTAACAACAAATCAATCTAATCAGTGAAACCCAAAATCAAAGTTTCATTCTTTCCACCTCAAGCACAAAGTCCAGAAGCAATCTCCATGTAGAAACAAAGGTACTTGTATTCTTTTCTTTAATCAAAACAGTCAATTTTGCCATCTCTGCCAACTCCATCAGTTTCTGTAGCCATTTGTCCATAGTGGGAATTGAAATGTCCTTCCATTTTTGTGCATACAGTAGTCTTGCTGCCGTCAACATATGTAGGATCAAAGTTTTGCATTTGTTTTCCAAGTCTTTTTCCATTAAACCCAAAAGAAAAGTGTCTGGTTTCATGTTTATTTTTACTTTAAGGATTTTCTGTATCAAAATATGAATCCTTCTCCAATATTTCTTTGCTTTATCACATGTCCACCATAAATGATAAAAAGTCCCTTCTTTACATTTACATTTCCAACATTCATTTGAAGTATCTTTATACATTCTAGATAACTTGTCTAGTGTTAAATACCAGTGATACATCATCTTGTAGAAATTTTCTTTTAAGTTGTAATTCAATGTAAATTTTAAACTTTTCATCCACATATTCTCCCATTTTTCCAGCATCACATTATAACCAAAATCCCTTACCCATTGTATCATACAATGTTTTACATGTTCACTTTCCAAATTCAATTTCAGTAGCATTTTATAAGCCTTAGCAATAATATGTTCATCACTGCCACACAATGTTTTCAATTCATTTTTAATGAAGTCAAACCCAAAACACTTTTTATCTAGTTTAAATCTTTCTTTCAGTTGTTGGTATGTAAACCAATGACAAACATAACCCTCGGATTCTAACTCTTCCCTTGATTTAAGAATAGAGTCACCTGAGTTGAAAAGTATTATTTACCATAGGTCTACCAGTCCAGTTTCACCACCATTTCTTTTCTAAAAAAAAGCTTCCTAGAAAGCTTTGTAGAGAATCTTGTTTTGTACTTGTTTCATACTCGTAATATGGCACATCTAACAGAGTGATTATTAAAATCAACATTAACTTTAACTTTATCATACCATAAATAACTGTGCCATTCAAACCTTAGTTCATGACCTTCCAAATCAAGTAGCCTCTTATTCTGGAAGTTCACCCACTTTTTTAACCAGGCCAGGCAACATGCATCAAAATACAGTTTCAAATCTGATAAACCCAAACCCCTCTTTCCTTGGCATCTTGCAATAACTTATATATAATTCTTGGTTGCTTCCCTTGCCATATGAACTTGGAAATATCCCTTTGCCACTGTTTGAATGGGACATCAGTTGCATGTATTGATAATGTCTGGAACAGAAAAAGCATCTTTGTTAAAACATTCATCTTAATTACAGAGATCCTACCCAATAATGATAGATGTAATTTATCCCATCTTTGTAAATCCTTTTTGATATCATTCCAAAGAGGCACATATTTATTTTGAAACAATTTTATATTTGTATTTGTCAAAATATTTCATCTTTTTCTCAACCTTAAAACCCAACTTTTTAGTCAGTATATCATTATCCTGAGATGACATATTCTTAGTCAACATTGTTGTTTTCTGCTTATTTATTTTAAAACCTGCTAAAGACCCAAATTCATTTAACTTCATCATCAAATATTCTGTATTGTTTTTTGGGTCTTGCAGGAATATGACCAGATCATCAGCAAATGCCCTCAGTTTATAAACTTCTTTCTTGATACTTATGCCCTTAATTTTCTCGGCTTCCCTAATATCTCTATTCAAAACTTCCAAGTTTTTACTATTGTGAAAAAGTAAAAAGTCGAGGGTCGATGTTGATTCTACTGCAACAGGGGAAGTCGGAAGTCAATCTCTTTTTTTCTTTTTCCTCCCTTTCCCTCACTTTCTTCTCCTTTTTTCCTCCCCATTGTATCTTACTATTTGCTTTGTATTTTATATTTTATTTTACATTTTAATAAAATGTTTTTTTAAAAATAACTTATTATAGAATTGCCTTGAGTGACTGCAACAATGTTAAGAGCCTTCTTCAGATAATCAAAGTGTAGAGGAGACATAAGTTGTGGTTGCAGGGATCTGCTCCTAATTACCACAACAAAATGACAGAAATTTGTACTTGTTTGTGATGTTGCCTGCAAGTATTTACAGGACAGAATTTGTATCATGCCATCACAATTCATATTTCATGATTTGCTCTCTTCCCATAGGTGCCTATGGCCTTTTGCCCCTAAGTAATCTTATATACATGGGGAAATTAGAACTGTAGTAACTAAGTGCAGTTATAGTGTTTTGTGCAGAATTTGCAGTGTAGTTAAATATGCCACACAGCCCATACACAATGCTTTTTAGTACTTAAAAATAGGGTTAAAATTGCCTGCTTAGTCATTCTTGCTTGTGATCTTTGTTCGACATTGGATTGCAATCACTTTTACAAGGCCTTGACGTATTTTATAATTGAACTGCCAGCTTTGCACTAAGCTGCAATTTGTTCACACATAAGTGTGGCTTGTTAACCAAATTATGTTAATTTCATCTGATGTGGCTGGATAAAAGGTTATAGTTTTAACTTTCTCCTCACTACGAGATTATACTATAATGGGAAAACATTAACATACTAAGAGACTTCTAGTTTAAGAGCTGCTCAAACCAGAGAAATTTTTTTGTGGGGGGGGGCAACTCCAATCTCAGAACTTATCTTAGACCTCAGAGCCTTCTAAGGCAGGACTAGAACTCACAGCCTTCTAAGGAAGAACTCAAAGTCTTCTTCTACGCCAGGGGTCTCCACACTTGGCAACTTCAAGACTTGTGGACTTCTTGTTGTCATCACTTTCAAGATGACTCAAATTTCCGGGATATCCCTCCATATTAAGGTGGTAATCCCTTGGGAGGAGAGGTTCATAAAGCATTGCTTCTAGCTCAGTATAATGCATGTGGCTTATTCCAGAGTTTTTCAATCACTGAGAAAGTCCTCATGAGCTATTTGCAGAAATACTGTGTGAGGGTAATGGAGAAAATGGAGAGTAATGGTTTGTTGACTATGGCCGACTGGTAAGAGAACAACAATAGTAGTGGGAAGGACACTTTGTCCCTGGTACTTTTTCTCAATGGGTAATATCAAGCATTGAAGAGGACTTGTGATATGCTACTAGCTATGAGCTCATATGTAATGTCACTACTTATTCATTATTTATTTATTCTATTACATTTATTTTCTTTTGCTTGAGACAAACAGTAATTTCATTGCATTATATTTCTTCAGGATAAGGGGAAAGTTTGTTTTCTTTTGACTGAGAGACAGTAATATCCCACTATTGCAATATCCACTATAAGAAGAGGTATGTTGACTCAGACACTAGTCAGTGAAATACAAGTCCAAAGTGTTCATTTTTCACTACTATGTCAAAATTATAACCCTATTTTTCTTTAGGGAAAATATTTATGTTGTATAACTGCAATAGTAAAAGTATTTCTTTATTGTTGCATTTTTAATTTACTTAAAACTTATTATAAGTCTAGAAAAGTAAGAAAGGCTTGGTGAACCTTATATCCACATATTACACAGGTGCATTACACCTGTGAATTTACATGTACTTTTGACTTGCAAAACTATATTAATGTAACCATACAATAATGTAGAATTAGTTCACCTGGGCAAGCCTGCCTGGACATCACAAGGCTGGCATCAGTCTTGAAAGCTTGAGAGTACATTTCTCCCCCTTCACCTTTACAGCCCAAGACACCAGGGAGGTTCCCTTCTGCATGTCTTCTATGGACTAAGCTGCCTTTTATGTGCCTATTCCCCCAGCTGTGGCTTTTCCCCCTTTCTCCCAAAGTCATTCTCACATACCATTACAGAAACAATCATCAATTACCCTAATTTTTTTTAGGAGTTTTGAGATTTGTGTGGTTAAGTCAAAAAATAAAGTGCTTTTTATGAATGAAAAAGCAGTTACTGAAACACAGATTTTATGTGAAAGCTTATTCTACTTCTATAAAATAATGTGTAGTGCCAATGGGAGCTATGCAAAAGGAAGCCAGGTATCTGATCCTTCCTGCAACCGAGCTAAAATTGCCATGGAGGACAGGTCCCAAGAATTGGAGATAAGGGCCATACCTACAACAGACTCAACTGGCTAATAGGATTTGGATAGATTAGAGTTAGGCTGTGTCAGCAGCTACATAGTCAGTGAAGCGTGGTAAATTGTATCCATGGCAAACATTATATTAGGAAAAGAAGGAAAGCTATAATTTAAAATTGGAACAGCTAAAAACGACTTAACATTCTCTCTGCTGTACATTATAGGAAATTAAGGCAACATCTGGAGGTCATGGAAATGAGAAAAATGATTACTACGGCTTGTAAAAGCTGTAGTAAAGGGGATGTGTGGAAGAGCCCTAACTAGTCCCTTCTTCTTAGTCTAGCTTCCCATTTGAGCATTTGCTTGTACAAAGCAAGCAGGGAAGAAAGTAACCAAATAGAGCTCCTTGAAGTCAGTGAATAAAGAGAAGAATCAAAGTCTAATAAATGTAGTGCTCATACAGCTTGCACATTTCATGCAAAGATTATCTTCAGTTGGCTTCATTTCTCCAAATGTGAATAACTATAATAGGAAAATGTGAGGCAGTTTTTGGATTAAGGCTATCCTCTGATCCTCTCCAAAGGCACAAACATGCATTAAAATGTAAATCAGAGCTATATTAAATGCATTTGTCATTGCACGTAAAGAATAGCTATAGCTATTGTTGGCTACTGATCTGTACAAATGTATGGGTCTTATTATTATAAGAAGAAAACTTCAACCTGCTGGCTGATGCAGAAAGCATGGGCATTGTTTCATTTACTGGATGTTTGTAATGCTACCCAATGGAAGGAGGAAGAACAAAGAGAAAGTGGAACAATTTTCTGCCTGATATATAAAAAAAATGCAGACACAAAACTCTCCTGTTGACTGGGGAGCTGGAGAAACTAAATCAGCCTCTCATGTCATCCTCTGATGCTGCAGGTCTGGTTATTCTGTTCTTATTTCTCCGCAGCCTTGACTTGCCTAAGAGGTCTGAACCGTTTCTCCTATCAGCCTTCAGACAAGTAATTAGGCTATTTATTAACTGAAGGTTTCAATTAGAAAGGGAAAATTAGTTTCTCCTTAAAGTGAATAGCAAAAAAAAAAAAAAAAAGTTGTAGGTTCTAGTCTTTCTTCCTGTCCTTCTAGGTTTTTTTTTTTTTTGCATGTAGGTGTTATTTCTTTCTAAATCACATTTACTGCACCAGTTCAGGAATAAACATATAACAGGGTCATGTGCCTCAGGAAGCATTTGTTGGTGTTAAAATGACTGGCATTGCTAAAATGACCGGCTTTAACTTCAGTCTCCTATTTTTAACATCCACTCTTTTAAAAATTAATTTTGTTCTCTGCCACACAGAAAAAGTGTTTTTTTGCTATAAAATATCCCAATGCGGATTTCTTTTTTTTAACTGGAAAAAGTTTAAAATGTTGCAAACTATGATCCTATATATGTATTTGCCTGGAATTGAGCTCAATGGTACTTACTTTTTCATAGGTTTGTATCAGGCTGCATTGTCAGGCAACAAAGCCGGTAGATTTTTACATGCAAGGACCTGCCTCCAGAAGCGGTGAATGCTCCAACACTGGAAGTTTTTAAGAAGAGACTGGACAGCCATTTGTCCGAAATGGTGTAGGGCAGTGGTTCTCAACCTTTTTAATGCCGTGACCCCAACCGTCGTAAGTCAAGGACTAAACCGGTCGTAAGTCGAGGACTAAACCGGTCGTAAGTCGAGGACTATCCAACCGGTCGTAAGTCGAGGACTTTCCCTGCCCGGGAGCGCCGCACATGTGTGGTTCCGCCCCCTGCGCCGGCCGAGGCGTAGCTGGCAAACGGTAGAGACAGAGCAGGCCGACCACCAGCTGGCCCAGCCCAAGGAAGGTAAGGCACCCACCGGAAAAGGGGAAAAAAATGGCGGACAAAAAAAATGGCGGACAAAAAAAATGGCGGACAGCCTTGCTTGGCGACCCCCGTGAAATGGTCGATCGACCCCAAATGGGGTCCCGACCCACAGGTTGAGAACCACTGGTGGAGGGTTTCCTGCCTGAGCAGGGGGTTGGATTCGATGACCTCCAAGGTCCCTTCCAACTTTATTATTATTATTATTATTATTATTATTATTATTATTATTATTATTATTATTGTTGTTGTTGTTGTTGTTGTTGTTGTTGTTATTATTATTATTATTATTATTATTATTATTATTATTATTATTATTATTATTATTATTATCTTATCTTTTAATGCTTCATTTATTACCCTAAAGAATATGGGTTTCCATATGTGTACACCAATTATATTGTATTTATAAGAAAAAAAGAAACAAATTTTCCAAAAGAATTTTCAGTCTTATTTAAAGAATATCAATCATTCTCACCTTTTCAGAACAAAAAGTACAATTCATTCATAAAATAAATGATATGATGTGTACATAGAATAAGGAAAAGCATCTCTCTGTAATCCATTAACTAATGTTATGCATGAAATTTCAAATCAAAGTATAATTATGGCTATTTATTTATTATGATAGTCTATACTAGTGTTTCTCAATCTTGACAACATTTAAGATATGTAGACTTTAACTCTCAAAATTCCCCAGCCAGCCATGAAACACTGAATGTGTGTATATTAAAAGAACTAAGTATTGTGAGAACTAAAGACCTATTACAATTAATATCCTGAAGTTTTTTTCTGGACAATTTTTTCTGAACAGTTGCCCTTCGGATATGCTGCTACGACTACTACTCCTAGAATTCCAAGCCAATTTACCTAAAGGCCCTACTAGCTAGAAGGAACTTGTGGTCCTAATACATCTGAGATATATTAGGTCAGATAATGTTGTGTACATCATTTTTAAAGATGATATGCTTTAAAAGATTACTGCTTTATCTTTTTACTACCCTGGATACGGGTCATATTGCTGAGTTGCTGATATTATATGCTATGGATCCGCTTTATCTTGATACTTTAGATTTATTGCTAAGGGCTACAGGGAAGGAAATCATTAATTTAAAGCAGCTTACTGTTTGTTATCCTGGATGTCTTTGGTGCATAATTTTTCCCCCTTTCCCAGTTCCATTTGGGCCATTCTTTTGTTTACAAACTAACTTTTCACATCTATTATCAGGAAATTACTCATCTAAACACCATTTCATGATAAAATTGAAAAGAAAAAAAGTACCATCTTTTTCTGAGTCTTTATAACATTGTGAAACATTTATTTGCTCTTTATTTGGCTGTTTGTCCCAGCAATCTTTTGCTCCCTTTTTGAGAGTGAATGTGCTGCCTGACAGTTTGATTTCACCTCACACTGGCAGAGTCTCTCTGGTGGGATGGAGGAGAACTGCAGTGCTGGGCTGGAGAAAAGAAGCTCAGATCACAACTGGCAGGCAGTTCTTTAGCTCCATTCGCTTTATGACCCATGTGGTCACTTAATGACCATACCTGGGAAAGCCAGAATGCGGTTATAAGTCAGGTCAGGTCACATGGTGACTTGCTTCATGACTGCCACATCTTACAGTATAATTCTGGACTCAGTTATGGCCGTAGGTCAAGCACTACCTTAGTTATCTTTCTAAAGTTGTAGTAATGCCTCATAAGACTTTTATGATCATACGGGTATTGACATTTGCCTGACTGATTGATAATTGCTATCAAATAAATAAACCTATATGCAGGCTATGTTGATGTTTAAGGCCACTAGGCACTGAAAAGATTCCTTTCCATTTCATTGGAGATAAGAATTTGAAACAATTAGACTATGCACCCTTAAAGTGGCATCTATTTTTAAACTATGTAGTACTTTTCATAAATGTGCTAATAACCAAATAGTATGAGGCCCACAGCCTTTTATGCTTGGCTGCAGTGGGATATTGGACTGGGGTTGAAGCCATGATACTGTATGCTGAGCATGCATTCTATGAGAGCCTCGGAGCAGCCACCGCTTTGTTGCCCCACCACTGCAACTTGCTGACTTACAGCAATAGCAATAGCACTTAGATTTATATACCTCTTCATAGTGCCTCACAGTCCTCTCTAGGAGGTTTACAGAGTCAGCATATTGTCCCCAACAATCTGGATCCTCATTTTATCGACCTCAGAAAGATGGAGGGCTAAGTCAACCTTGAGCCGGTGAGACGTGAACAGTCAAACTACTAGCAATACTGCATTCTAATCACTGCGCCACCACGGCTCTTGTGATTTCTTCAGGCAGCATTTGATTATTCCCACAATTTGTTACTTATATTTCAATATTTCATTTTCTTCTTAAAATGGCACGTGACTGACTGGTATGGTATGAATGCTGGCCACCAAGGAGGTGTTGGCAATTGAAGGAAGAGAAGGAAAGAACAACAGTTGAAGAGGAAGAGGATGTGTTGCCAGTAGTAAGGAAGAGAAGGAAAAAGGAGGAAGCAGTAAAATTTGAGTCTATGAGGGGACATATTTAAAGGGAGCACCTCAAACTCAGAATGGACCTACTCTTTTTTATGTAACTTAAGACACGGAGAATTACTTTTCTGTCAACTAGAATCAATTTGTTCATTTGTATTGTTCCTCCTAGACTGTGAAATCTAGGCAATCATATGCTTTTAGATGAGCTTTTACAGAAAGAGCCCCCTGTTTTATTTTTCATTCAAAATATCTTTGCTTGTCATCATGGCAATTATCTATTCAGTTCAGCCTATGAATCAAATTACACATTGCAAAATTGCTTCTTGAAATTCAGCAGCTGCTTTTAACTGCAGAAAACCAGGTACAGGATGGAACAGTTTTCAATAAGCAAGCTGGCAAAATGTAAATGTGAATGTGAATCCCCCTTCACTGCTTTTCTGCTACAACTCTTAGTCTTCTATTCTCTTTTTTCCTCCTAAATTCCAGCATGTGAGTGTGACTGCTGATATGAAGATTCATTTGGAACTGGGATTCATTTGGGAATGTACCCTCATTTCCTGACATTCATAATACACATTCTCACAACTGAGAACAGCCTCTCATACCAGAGTGTTGCTACACATCAGGGTTTGGATCAAGTAACAGGCATATTATTGCAGTTCCTCCTTTTGACAGATATGTTGGTCATATCAAATAAGAGGTTAGAAGTCATAGGACTGACTTGGGAAAGAGTAGATTTTGCCCTTTCCTCACAGCCTCCAATTCAGGTTCTTGACCTGAAGTCAAGAAGAAGTCCAGATAGAATAAACCAGATCTTTGCTTCAAGAGGATTCTATTTCTATACTAGCTGTACCCAGCCACGCGTTGCTGTGGCTCAGTCTGGTTAATGTTGCTGTAGTGTGTGTTGCTTTTACGTCCAACAGATGGCGCTGTTTTTCAAAAAAGCATGTCACACCTGTCACAGGTGTGACATCTATATAATATAATATAATATAATAGTAGGTATATAAAAACACACGCGTATTCGAATGCAAGATTGTGTCAAACTTTCAAAGCAATCGGTGAAGAACGTTCGGAGATTTAAGATTTTGAACAAACAAACATTTACATTTTTATTTATATAGATAAGCAGATAATATATTTTAGTCAGGAATCTGTGATAGGTGCTTAACTTATGTTTCTATGTTATGCTAAAAAATAAGTATTTTTATGATTTTATACAAGAAAAGTAACCCCAATACTGCCACCCCCAAAATATTCTTGAGATCTAATATATTTTCTACTTTCATCTTGCTATATGTAATATTCTGGGCAGAGAGAACTTGCTTTGGACTTTAATACAAAGTTTGATTTTGTTTATCTCTTGTGAGATTCATTGTCTCAAGAGAAGGAAGGGCCAGATCCCCTAATTAGTCACTTCTATTCTGTGGCTGGGAAATGGCATTATAGAAATATTTTTTATTTGATCTTTTCATCACCAAAAGGCAAGATCAGGTTGTGAGAGCCCTATAAAACAGATGAGAAGCCTTTAGAAGATACTTTTTACTTCTAGTATCTATCAAGCTGCTACCTCAAAGTAGTGTCAAGATATGTAGACCTTAGCTCAGAGATTCCTTCTGAGGGAAAAGATTTAAGACCTCTAGCCTTGTATCCTCCAGTTTTTTTCTATTTCTTTGAGTCATTGGTTCACTTCTACAACTATTGTTAACAGATTTTCCTAAGTATCATATGTGCAAGAATAATGCTTTATTCTATATCAGTGATGGCGAACCTTTTAGAAACCGGGTGCCCAAAAACTGGCCCGCCCCCCGGCCCGGCCCCGCTCCATCAACCTGCAGGGCCACTCACCACAGATTGTCCAGGCAGCCTTGCAGCGCAATGGCGGCCACGCCCTCCGCCCACATCCCACAGCATCATCTGCACGTCATGGGGCATGAGGGTGGAGTCTTGCCCCTGCTGCCTGGCTGCCATGTGCTTGGCTGCGCTGCTCCGCATGGGTCGTGCCTGGGGGAGCCTCTCCGGGCAGGCTGCTGGTGAGGAGGGGGTTGCGAGGGGAGGTGGGGCTAGGGCAACGGCACACATGCCCACAGAGAGGGCTCTGAGTGCCACCTCTGGCACACGTGCCATAGGTTTGCCACCACTGTTCTATATCATTTGTTTCTTCTGTTCAATTGTGTCCAATTCTTAGAGACTGACTGGAATGCAATTTTCTTGGAAAGTTTTTCAGAAGTGAATTGTCATTTGACTCCTTCTTAGGACTGAGAGAAAGTGATTAGCAAGAGATCACTCAGGTGGTTTTGTGCCCAAGGAAGGATTACAACTCATGGGCTCCCAGTTTCAAGCCTGATGCCTTAAGCCTTAAACCAGCTTCAGTCTCTGTATCATATCCATCTCATTTTTCCGAGTCTTATTTTTTAGAAACCTCATTGAATATCTACTCATTTGATCTTTATGAATGTATGAGGGCTGAAGATCTTTTTTCTCTAAGTCAGGTGACTCAATTTGCTATGCTTCTGCAACAGGCTAATATTCTGACTAATCTCTAGACTCAATTTTTTTTTAATTTTATGCTTATTCTTGAACATTTCATTCTGTCTAAGTGAATAATCAGTTTGGCTACCTCCCTGGAATAAGATGGAAAAAAGAAAGTTCTTTGTTCTCTTTTTGCCCTTTTTTGCCTAAAGTCAGGAAGGTATTTATCAGTTTTGGATACTAGTGTATATTCTCATAATGAAGGTGTTTGAGCCCCTAAACCATTTTGATTGCCGCCTTCTCAATCTTTTTCCTATTTTAATATACTCTTTTTCAATAGAGAGAAATAAATGAAAAACTTACGAGTGGTTTGCTTCTCCCCCATCTGTTGTAAACATAAAAACAAACGATCAAGATGCTAATTGGGTAACTGAAAGAGAGGGACAGAAAAGTACAATGGAACAGGGTATGCTGAGTGGGAGGAAGAAAGAATGTTCAAATGAACAAACAATTGCCTTAAAAGCCTGGCTAGATGATCACAGCTCACCTCAGTGGTTGAGTGGGAGGATGTTGCCTCAGACCCTAAATAAATTATTTGTTAGACCTGACAAAATGGAGTAACTGCTTCCAAGAAAGGAAAATCATTATGGAATGTCTAGATTTGGGAATAAAACCATATTCCAAATGTGGAATGGACCACATTTCTGAGGAAAAGCCAAACTTTTAGCAGCATGGAAAACATGGGACAGGAATAGGAGAACATACTACTTTGCTGATAATTCCCGGAGGTTAATTGTGTTACTCAGAAGATCTATACCAGTGATGGCGAACCTTTTAGACACTGCCCAAAAACTGCCCCATCCCCGCACCGCCCCACCCCCGCTCCACCCCTGCCCCGCCCTCACCCACCCACAGGCCTGCCGCAGATTGCTCAGGTGGCCCAGTAGCGCCATGGTGGCCATGCCCTCCACCCGTGCCCCGCAGCATCATCTGTTTGCGATGGGGCGCAAGGGCGGAGTCTTGTCCCCATTGCCTGACTGCCATGTCCTTGGCTGCGCTGCTCCAGGCGGGCCGTGCCTGGGGGCGACTCTCCCACGGGGGGCTGCTGGTGTGGAGGGGGCTGTGGGGGGAGGTGGGGCTGGGGCGACGGCACGTGTGCCCACAGAGAGGGCTCCAAGTGCCGTCTCTGGCACTCGTGCCATAGGTTTGCCACCACTGATCTATACATTTTGAATTCAAAGAGAATTGTGATGGTGTGGTAATCCATTATACAGGAAAGAACCATAGAACAAATTATTTTAGTATAGTTAAGATATAATAATACCGTCAGGATTTAAACCTTGGTCAGAGTTGGCTCAAGATATCTAAATGTCTAGTATGGAGCATCAAGTAACAGTCTCATCCCCATAAACAAATGAAGAGTATAATAAGGCCAAGCAAATTAATAATGCTATATTAAATAACTATTGAGACTATATTGTCATTTCATCCACGGTCAACTGCCTGAGTCAGCTATGTCACATATAGGTAACATATAAACCATGTACTCATTGAACAGGAAATTACCATGTATTGGTGGAACAGGAAGTTACAGTTAAGCCTCATTTCCCTGTCAATGTAATGTTGTAAGCTTACAATGGTTTTTATAACATCTTTATAATCAAGGCTCCCTCCAAACCAAGAGTCCTAGAAATTTTCATGTTCTACGACTGAGTTAATTACCAAATACTAATCCAGTTACCAAATTCTAATTTGGGGGGGGGGAAAGGAAGAATATAGACACCAATTGTGGAGAGGTGATAGGTTATTATGTATATTTTGTCTCTTTTTTGAATTAAGTAACATTTCAACTTAATCTTTACCAATAGCACTGGATCACTATTGCTTGCTCTAATGTCCAAAAACATGCTTAGGACAGGTTGGCATTTTCCTTTCTCATATTTCACTGCTACAAAGTTAGCAGTAATTAATTCAGCATCACAGCACTGTTGATGTTATGAAAAGTCCTGAGCTGCTTTCCAGTTAGTACAAAATTCTTATCTAGAAATCCTTTCAGTATAGTATTGAGTCTATAGTTCTCAAGAACTGACTTGCAATGGCACCTAAAAGTTATCTATATTGTATTGCAGATAACTGGACGTGAGCCCCTGTGGTTGAACTAGGCAGTGGTGGGATTCAAATATGTGAACAACCGGTTCTCTGTGTGGATGCTGCTTCCAAAAGTCCATTCTGGGCCTCAGCAACAAAAAATTAGCTACCGGTTCTGCTGAACTGGTGCGAACTGACTGAATCCCTCCACTGGTTCTAGGGATCAGTTGGTGACATCCCTGCCTGAGCTGCTTCATTTGGTTGCTGGATGGTGACGGAGTCACCAAAGAAGTTAATTTTTTGAGACTTTAACCTGCTTTTATGTAACGTTGAGTCTGATCAGCTCAGGAATTTATGGACACCATGGCAACCATGGGCCCATTCTGGATTATTGAGGGCCTCATACTGGTGGCCACATATTAGATCTTGGGGGGGAGGGTGTCTTGGGGCTGTTGAGATGAAATATAAAGGTAAAAGGTGCTATAATTAATCCTCTGTTATGGTCATGTCACTCTTTTCAGCTGGCCAGTGCTGGCTATCCCTAAGGAAAGCTTTGGTAACCTATGAACCCTGATGTGTTCTAGGGGAAATCTGGTTTTTTTCCTGGAGATCTGTAGGTTGTCTAGCATGTTCAGGGTCTTAGATCAGATTGCTCCTATATGGGTTTTCCCTGTTTGTTGATCCTGAGTGACTTCCTATTTTTCCAAGGACAGAAGACACCTGTAAGGACAGAATAGATGCATATATCATTATTGGAGGGCGATAAAGAGTGAACACATGTAGGAAACTTCATTAGAGATTATAATGTGATGATAAGAATATTGATGGTGGGGGACAAGGTAAAACTGAGACCCTTAACTTATGGGTTGCCATAGGGCTTGACATTTTTAAGTCTTCTGTTTAACATCTACATGACTGACTCTCCTGACCCCATGGATTATCCTTCATTAATTCTGGATGGGATTGCACTTGTCTAAGCATAGTTGGTACAGAATTTGAGGATCTTCCTGAAATCATATTTTCTTTTTAGAGATCAGGGGGCAGCTATAATTAGGGAACTCTTTGCCTAGATTCATCTAATGTGTCCACTGCAACATTTCCTAGAAACCAAATCCCTTCTCATTATCACTCCTGCCATAGTTACTGTCTGTGTGTATTAGTGCAAGATGCTATATGTGGGGTTGCCCTTGAAAATTATTTGGAAGTTGCAGTTGGTCCAGACTATAGCAGTGTGGGCAATGATTTGTGCAATTGGGTAACTCCTTGCATTTGCAGATACTTTTTATTGGAGTTCTCCATGCTTAGGGAGATTGATTTATAAATCCTCTTTTCAAAAGATGCTTCATTTTGCTTTCTAGCAAGGCTTTCTCAGTGCAAGGGCTCAGAAGTGGAGATTGCCTTGCAAATAGTGATAGTCTGTGTGAAATTGGAATTTCTGTGTGGTTGATTGTAGATTAGAGACTTCTTGGGAAGTATCAGCTGACTGGTGAATTGGAATGGTCTAGTTCTATTTTGATTAGTCATCTTCATTAGTCTCTGGTACTGTATATGATTTGCATTGTAAGTACTAATGCCCTGGAAATCTGGTGAGGAATAAGATTCTGCTAGAGCAGTGATGGCGAACCTTTTAGAGACTGAGTGCCCCAAAACCGCCTCCGCCTGCCCCACTCTGCCCCCTGTCCCACCTGCCCTGCTCTGCCCCATCCCCTGCCCACCCACAGGGCCACTCAATGCCTTTACAGCCCACCGCAGATCGCCCAGGCGGCCCAGCAGTGCCATAGCAGCCACACCTTCTGCCCCTGCCCCACAGCATCAACTGCGCACGATGGGACGCGAGGGCAGAGTCTTGTCCCCGCTGCCCGGCCTCCATGTCCTTGGCTGCGCTGCTCTGCACAAGCCACATTAGGGGGCGACTCTCCTCTGGGGGGACTGCTGTTGAGGAGGGGGATGCAGGTGGAGGTGGGGCTGGGGCAATGGTGCATGTGCCCATAGAGAGGGCTCTGAGTGCCGCCTCTGGACGCATGCCATAGGTTCGCCACCACTGTGCTAGAGTGTTAATACTGTGAATAATCAGTGCTTTCTTTCTAAAAATAAAAAGGTGCTGGAATTCACACACGTCATATAACCTGCCTTGCCAACCCTACAAGATTCCATCCCCAAAAGGTGCCGGAACTCCGTCCTGGGCGTTCTATGAGAAAAAAAGCCCTGTGAATAATCATGGCATAATTAGGCTGATTCTAGGTTTAAATAAACTTAATGTCATGGAAATGCCATCAGTCTCCCATGACTTTCTGTGAAAGAAATTGAACATGGATAAACAACTGAACCCTTGAACTTCTTTTCCCTTAGAAACAAGGTACACTGAACAACAATTGCATCTACATTCTCAGCTACACCAATTAATGTCCTATTGGTTTTAACTTTGATCTAAGTCCCATGTTTTGATTTTCAACTTGAGTTAGAAAGCAAAGCACATATACTTAACATTTAAAACTGAGCATAGCCAAGTTATGATATTCACTACCAAAATAATGTAATCACCACATCTTGAAAAAATTGTCTCACTTCTTAGCTTGTTTTTTATCTGTAAAAGAAATAGCATTTAATTTTATAAATAACCTGTAACATAATGTTCATTGCTAAACAACATAGTCTCCTTGAGCTATTTGCCCCATAAAATTTAGCACAAAATGTTCTTTCTTTCTGATGACCTTTTTTCCTCAAAAGCTCCCACCTCTGTCATTAAATTAACCATCTGTAATAAACCCACATGTACATACAAGGAAAACAAGAGATTAATTACCTTATTTCATTATGACCTGGCAGAGAAGTGGTAGTATGTGACTAAAATTGGAAGAATTATTTGTTAGAACAACAGGCTATGCCAGTGGTGGCAAACCTATGGCACGCATGCCAGAGGTGGCACTCAGAGCCCTCTCTGTGGGTATGTGTGCCGTCACTCCAGCCCCACCTCCTACCTTGGCCCCCTTCTCACAAGCAACCCCCCCAGAGGAGAGTTGCCCCCGAGCGCGAACTGTGTGGAGTAGTGCAGCCAAGGACATGGCAGCCAGGACAAGACTCCACCCTCATGCCCTGTCGCATGCAGTTGATGCTGACAAGCTCAGTGTCTTTAACCACTAAGCCATCGCGCCCCCTTCTGCTTTTCCACCTACCCTCAATTAAATCTGGATATTCTCTTATGAAAATAGAAGAGCTTGAATATAAGTTAGTAAATGAGAAGATAAAATATGTTTTCTTTTGACCAAATCATAAAATCAGTGAAGAGCACATTCAGTGAATCATATTTCAAGTAAGTAGAGTCTGTGCTTTCCTCTGCTTCCTTGTCCCTTGCCATTGTGGGAAGTCAGCCCCCCCCCCGAGAAAGAAATATTTTTGGAAATATTTAAAAGACAGAATATATTTCCCTAAAGGATTTAAAAGCAGAAACCAACCCTGCCCCAAAGTCTCTCTGTCCCAAACAGAAACCAAATCTGCAGAAATGCAGATGTGATAATCTTGTCAGAAAGACTGGAGTCAGGAAACTGGGATTAGGAAGAAAGATCCCTAGAATCAACACCAAAAATTTAAGTCATCAGCCCCAGAAAAGCCGGATATGACCCTTGGGACATAATAGGATTAACCCACCACCATCAGAATACCAGAAAGGCACACTCAGACTCAGGTCAAAGTTCATGCCACAGGAACAACTCCAAACAAAGGGCTCCAGAGGGTATAAAAAAACCACTCCCTACATGTGCTCACTCTCTTTTCTTCCAGAGCCATCTTTCTGTCTGGCTCTCCTCTTCAATAAACTGCAACCTTCTTTCTAAAGCAGTCGCCATGTTGTTTATTCCCGGCTTGGACTCAACCATGATGAAGACTTTTCCTTCAACACCATGTCACACTTCCTACTATGCTAGGCCTATAAAGCATGTGTCTGAGTGTGCCTGTGTCGGTTGCTAGCCTATCAACACACTGGTGTGTTTCAGCTCCTTATTTAAAGGTATATTTTACATTGCAGGACACATGTAGCTAGTTAACAGAGATAGCAGCTATGGTTCAACCGTTTTGTGGGGCTGATCATCATTCAGAAAGATGATCTAACACAGGCAGGAAGAAATTACCAAAGCTTGTGAAAACAGAATCAGGTTTGATCGCTTCCTTGGCATGTTTATTGATCACCCTAAGACTGAAGATCTTCTCAACCAGTCCTATTTCCCTTCATCAATACAATAGTTAATCCTTATTCACTACAGTAGAAGGAAGTTTCATTTTGAAAATATAGTAATGAACTTTTACTTTCTAAAAATGTTTATTTCTGAACTTCAAGGCTCAACACTTTGAAACTCAGCTAGTCAGGACATAGTGTTCTATTCAGAAGAGTGAAATAATTCTGAAACGATTGTGAGCTTTTCTGACACAGTTACCTGGAAATGTGGAACATACTTCTTTTCCTTTTGAACACATTTGCACACAAATGACATGAACAGCTCTCAAGACTATAGGAGAGCTGGACAACCGTGATTTTTAGAGGTTATTGCGTTCTAACACCCATTAGATTTTACCTAACTGGGCCAATGAGCCCATAGCCAAACTCTTCCTTTTCTTTATTTTGAAATAATTTTATTAAAAATATTTTTATTAATTATAATCCGCAAAATGTACTTTGATGCATAACATACAATGTTATGATCTCCCTCCCTCCCTCCCTCCCTCTCTCTCTCTCTCTCTCATTGACCCAGTTTTAAAATTCTCATCAGGTAGGTTGTAACCATTCTATTCCATGGTGTTAATCTTTAAGGTATCATTAAGATGACTCAGCTGCAGCACACAGTCTTCATTAGGTATCTCAGTCGAAAATTCCTATTAAAATGCATTGAGGAGTTCTTGTGTTAAACAAGGACTAATATAGCTTTAATTATTATAATTCAAACTTTCATTTTGTAAGTAACTATGCAGAAACATTTATACAGGTACTGAGAGGGTTTGATAAAACATTTTTGTGTCTGAAAGGTAAATGTAAAAAAATGCTTGATTCCAAAGACGTTGTCACATACTGTATCTCCTGTAATCTCCAGTCAGCCAGCAGGGAGCAGATGTTGATGCCTTCTCTGTCATGGCACCTGCCTTGTGGAACAGCCTCTCCCTGGAGATACAGTTGGCCCCAACCCTGATGGCCTTCAGAAAAGTGCTCTTAATTACAAAGATGCCTTTATTATGTTTTATTATGTAGTAAGTGGTCTAGGAAATATTGGAAGGTAGAAAGAAGAATGGATTCAGCTAAATATCAACATATCCTAGAGGCTTAAGTCCCATAATCTGTAAAGAAATTGACACTGAATATTTCAACAACCATCTAAAACATACTTCCAGATCAGCTATGAAGAAAGATAAAGTTTTTGGAATAATTTCCAAATGTGAATATTACTGAAAATCTGTGGGGAGATCTGAAACATGCAGTGAATACAAGGAGACCTGGGAACTTTTCTAAGCTAGAAGAGTTCTGCAAAGAAGAGTTGGGAAATATCCAAAAGCAAAAAAGGAAATATTTTTTATTTGGATACAGAAAACATTTAGAAACTTGTGAGTTTTTTTTTTTGCCAAAGCAGATGTTTTGAAAGTATGTTCAAATTTCTGCACCTGCAATACTCATGATTTTCTTATTTTGAATCCATAAATATCTGCACATAAATAGTAAGTATGTAGTAAGTAATAGTAAACAAATTCACATTTGCAAAAATGTATTGTATTTAATTTTGTCCATTTAGACTTTATAAGTTTCCGTTTCTTTAGAGATTCACTGAAACATGCAGTACAACCAGGGATGTCTAAATTTTGCATATAGGCATAAGGAAACACAAGATGAAAAAATGTTACCCACAATACTTTAAAGTGCAGGAAGTGTAACAAACCATGAATTATTAGAGTCGATGTTATGGTGAAATTTAAAAAATGAAAGTCAGGGGCTGTGCTATCAAGATTTGATGTATACAGCCTATTTGCACATTACATTTCATATGTGTGGAAAAGAACCTGAGAAATTATGGGAAGTGATAAAAGACATTGTCAAAAGCCAAAACAAAGAAAAATCCAAATATTTTAAATCATGTGGTTGTGGTAGCAGGGAAAGATGGAAGATGAAAGTCGCAAACAATTCTTATAAATGGGACTATAAAATAATAGTATTTGTAGAAAGAAAGAATGTACACTGTATATGCAGGAGTCAATTGCATTGGGAAGTGAAATATGGCGAGCAAGAATTCAACTATCAAATAAGAAAGCACAGGTGAAATGCCTTTTGAAATGTTTAAAGATGCAAGGGAAGAGACAATTAAAGTATTATTGGCTGTTTACCAACACAAAATTCCAGGAAGGAGAGATGCAAGAGATGCAAGAGAAAGTGCAAATTACTCAGCCATTGCAAAAAGGGAAATTTTGCTTAAAATCCTATAAAGAAGAATATAGAATATACATCCATAATAAATGGCAAAACTAAAATGATGACACCTGTGCAGTGAGATCATTATACAAATGCATTATGCAAATATTGCAATTATGTAATTGTATCACAATGAATGGTGGGAATCCACAAATCACAGCACTTGCATGACATCATCACACATTTTTCATCATTTGCCTCCCCGCCACCTCCCCCCCATTATCAACAATCATCAATCATTTGAGATAGGCAGATGACACCACTTTATTAACCTCCCAAAAATGCAAACTTAGAAGAACTTAGTCGTATGAAACTAAAAATTGGAAATTAAAAATCTAGATTAACAATAAATATACTGCTCAAAATAATAAAGGGAACACAGCAGTGTAGGATGTCTTATGTTTGTGTTCCCTTTATTTTTGTGAGCAGTATATTAAAAAGACTAAGAAAATGTCAATCGTATTACATAGTGGTAGTTTGATAGGGTAAAAGAAAAGGTGATGGATTTATTTTCTTTGGCTCAAGGAAAATAAAGATGAACAGTGTGCCAGATGAGTAAAGAAATAATCCTAGAAAAGAAACAATTACATACTTAGATCTTGAAGGAGAAGGACATTTCAATGTCAACAAAGATAAAATTAGTTAAAGCAATTTTTTTCAGTCGTAACATATTGCTGGATATTATTGTAGAAGAACAACAGAAAGAAGACACTCGTCTTCAATATGTAAATAGCTGGCTGTAGAGTCCCACAGACTGCAAGAAGAACCAAATAAACGCTGATTGCTCCCTTGAGGTGTTGATTAGCAAGCAGAAACTTCTATACTTTGCATATGCTGCGTGAGTGGATGATGGAGTAGAAAAAACAACTACAATCTTGGCAAAATTGAGAATGGTAGGGAGATAAAGAAAATGATTAATGATACACCAATAGGCTCAAAGAGATCACAGAAAGTATTTGGAAGATTTACAGGTATTTGCTGGAAAAAGGTCAAGATAGCAAATATTTGTCCAAAATTCATCAGGAATTCAGTCTGATTTAAAGACGGGTTGACATCTGCTGGGGTGGCAAGGTGGGAGTGCCCGATGTGTCGGAGTAGCAAAAGCCGCATTGTGTATGAAAAGGACTGGAAGGAAGCCCAGCCCCTTTTGTAAGTACATCATAGTGTGGTATGCATATCACAAACGAGTGAAGCTTGTAGTGTAACACAGATTTTTACATTCTGATGACAGCAGCAAGATGCTGTGTATGCTAATGTCAGTAACTCCTAATTTAATTCAGAAAAGCTGAATAGAGGAAATCATATTTAAATAAATGTGACTATACATTCACCTGACATCAAATACATACCTGCATTTTTAAATGGTAGTTTGATGAAGTCAACAGTATGATATTCTAAAATATCATAAAGGGAACATTAGTGACACATTTTACTGGTTCTTTTCTCCATTTTTCTCTAAATGTTCCCTGTTTTCATCAAGTTGAACAGCTCCTATAATGGAATAATATTCAAACCTCAAAAGAAATCAACAAAAAATCAGCCAGAAAGAAAATAACTTTATTATATAAGCTATGGTATTAAGAGATGTGGAAATATTGGAGCCTTGGAATATCTGTTAGGATGCTAACAAAAGTTTTAAAGATATTTTTTTCCTGCAAGTGTTATGTAATACATTATGCCGCAGAGAAGACATAACAGCCATAAACAAATACACTGAATGATTCTGAATAACAAAAAGATTCTTTAGAAAATAATATATGAAAAAGATTATATTGAAATGTGAAAAATGATTTGCAGAAATGTTGACTCAAAGGTCAGCTATGTATCTTCAATTAAAAATGAGTTTTGCAAATTCTTTTTTTTATTTATAAATTTTTATTAATAATACAAAATTAAAAACACATTGGACATAGATATGACGCCACTGGTTCCATACATCTTTCAACATTGTACAATAGTATTAGTACTCATATAGACATATAGTTCTTGAACTTTGCTCACTATTTATAATATACTATTAACACTTTCCCCCTTATTTCTATATATCTATTTATCTTTTAAATATACATTTGTCTATAATCTATATTTTATTCTAGCACTATACATTTATCTTGGCTACCCTCTTATTGTCTATCCAATCATAAAATGGTTCCCAGATTTTATAGTACTTGGTTTCACTTTTATCCTTGAGTTCCCATGTAAGTCTATTCATTTCAGCGCAATTGAAAATTTTCAATAATATTTCCTCTTCGGTTGGATTATCTTTCTCTTTCCAGTTTTGAGCGAAGGCTATTCGTGCCGCTGTTACTATATGCAGTAGTAAATAATTTGTGTCTTTCTTATATTTTCTTTCTATAATTCCCAATAAGAAAAATTCTGGTTTGGCTTCTATATCTATTTGCAAAATTTCTTCCAACCACTTCTTTAATAAGTTCCAAAATTTTTGTGCCTTTGGGCATCGGCATCACATGTGGTAGTAATTCCCAACAATCTCTTCACACTTCCCGCATATCGAGGATTTCCCCTTGTTCATTCGTGCTAATCTTGTGGGAGGGAGGTGCCACCTATAAAACATCTTATAGAGGTTTTTCTTATAGGAGGCAGCTTTGCAAATTCTTCTGTATTTAAAACTTGAATTGATATTCATGTAGTTGCTGAAAAGCTTAATTTCTGCTGCAGTAACTAGACAAAGCCACTGAAAACAATCTGCTTTTTATCCAAACAACAAAAAACCTAAGCCTGGAACTAAAGTTAACTTAGTCTCCAACCATGTTTCTGTCTTGGTAGTAAGTGTGAAACTATGTCATATGTTTTCCAGTCTATATTTTTCTCTTTCCATTCAATTTCAGAATTGTCTTGCTGGCCTGTTGTGGATGTGATCAGTTTTCACCATCCGCTGCCATTCAGCTACATTGGCTTACAACTCCCATTTCCTTTAACCTACATGTTTCTTAGGAAGGTTGATGTGGAATGCTTTTTCTTTTTTTTAAAAAAAATAGCTTTTAATGGGCAAGATTTGTAACACTGACCTTTGGATGGAGATAGCAATAAAAAGTGAATTACAAGACATACTTCTCAAAATCCTCCACCTGCTGATCAAAACCTCACTTTAAATTCAGTAAAGATTTAATTTACTCAGGGATGTTTTTGACCGATTTCTCTCAACTACGAAAGTAAAGATGGCCTCGGTCACGTTTGACTCCTGGTGATTGTATGCATGTAACTTTCTTGGCTATATTAGAGAAGTGGCTTGTCATTGCCTTATTCTAGAAGGTGCAGCACAATCAGGCTTGCAAGGTTTGTATCAGCACCACTAGGTAGACCAGGTTATGAAGTTAATTCCACAGGAAGGCTAAAACTACACATAGTTGTGTCCACCTGGATTTCAGACTTCCTAGCTCAGGGAAGAGGAAGAGGGGTGCTTGTTGTCATTTGTAAGTCAATGCAGGCATTCAGAGGTTCCACTCCGTAGATAACTGGATGTGAGATTCTCTGGTTGAAGTTGGATCTAAGAGAATGCTGGAATTCCTGCTGGTGTAGTACCCCATCCCCTGCTCCCAAGTGATACCCTAGTCCAGGAGTAGGCAAGCTTGGTTCTTTTATGACTTGTGGACTTCAATACCCAGAATTCCTGAACCAGCCATGCTGACTCAGGAATTCTGGGAGTTGAAGTCCACGAGTCATAAAAGAGCCAAGGTTGCCTACCCCTGCCCTAGTCTATCCTGATGGGTTCTGCCACTGGGCTGGCAATAGAGATGCTAAGGCTATTAGTGCTTGGGGATTTCAATCTGCCACCTAGTGACATTGAATCTGGGACAGTTTAGGAGTTCATGACCTCCAAGGCAAACATGGACATGTCCTGAGTCATCAGTGGCTTGACACATACTGATTGCTGTGCATGGATTTTTTGTTTGTTGTTGTTTGTTTCTGAGGGATTGCAATGTGATCTGCCAGCAGAGGAGATTAATATCAGTCCATTGCCATTCTTTGATTGCCTTTTCAGCTTACTGGGGTCCCACTTGCCCCAGGAGATAAAGGGCTATTCAACTATGATAACGGCAGTGAAATTATTAAATCCATGAAGATGTAAAGATTTAGCATTACCCACTAAGGAGGAATGGTTGGTGAAGATGATGGAACTTGCCAAGATGGCTAATTTGACTTATTTGATCAGAGAAAAGACATTACTTATGTTTATTGCTGACTGGAAATTCTTTATGCATAAAATAGAAAACTTCTGATATATGGTTTGATGATTAGATAAAATAGATTATAGAAAATGAGAGACACATTATAACTTCAGAGTAAGAGGTAAGTTAATAATTTTACTTAATACTGCTATAAAGGAGATTGGAAGCCACTTCTTTATGTTTTTTTCTTTCTTTTACATTTATTCCTTTCCCTCCTTTCTTGCACTTTTAACTTTTTTTCTGATTTCTTTCTTTTTCTTGCTTTATTTATTTATATATCAAATTTTTAACTGCCCATCTCCCTTGTATTTATATTAGTTTGTATTACTTACAAATGTAAAACATTAGTTACAAGTGTGATACAACTACAGTACAAAGTCAATTGTATTTATTGCATTGTATATTGTGTATGTGTGTGTACATATATAGGTGTATACATACAGACATATCTCTTTGTGTCAATAATAGCAGTAAAATGTCAGTATTTCTCCATCCTTATTACTTCTATCAGCAGTTTAGTGGCACTTTTTAGGGTAATTTGATTCCTGCTGGGGTGGGATAGGCTATTGAATCATCTGTAGGGCCACTGTGAAGAATATTCTGGTTATCTGGTGGATAAAATTGCTCAGATCCAACTGAGTTCAACTGAAGAAGTCTGGCTGAGAGGCCTGGGGCTCAGTCTTGTGGTGCAATCTAGGATGAGTTTAAGTCAGTAACAGCTAAGAAGTGGATAGAGTTTTCTGCTCTGTTAGTTCAGATGCTTGTTTATTGTTGTTAATAGACAGGTAGGTGACCTGTAGTTGGGTCAATGCTATGGTGTTGGCTATGTTGAGAGAGGGGTTATGTTTTGGCCTTGAAAGAGATGATGGCACACCTTCTCCTCAAGAGACCAATCATGGACCTATGATTTTTAAATAACTGCCTTCCTATGTCCAATCTTCCCTTTTGGGGGAAAGTTTTTGAAAAGGTGGTCAGATGTAGTTGCATACAACTCTGGAGGAAATATATTATCTATGTCCTCTTTCAGTTGGGTCTGAGGCTGAGATTCAGTACTGAAACAGTCAAATTATTGATGACCTGTGAGGGAGTGGGATGGAGGAAGAATATCCATCCTAGTGCACTCTCAGTGGTCCTTGATGTCATCTATTATGGTATCCTTTTAGATCCCACTATAGGCATTGTTTAAATTTAAAGACATTGTTTTACAGTGGTTCTTATTTTTCCCTCATGTCTGGCCCCAATCAGTGTTGGTGGGGGAAGTGAGTTTGCTCTCCATGCCCTTGTTATGTGAGGAGTTGCAGGCTTCAAAGCTCTTTCCCCTGTTTTTTAACATCTAGATGAAGCCACTGGGTGAGGTTGTATGCAGGTTTGGGATTCAGTATCACCACTACGCTGCATATATCAGAGTATCATCACTACGCTGCATACTATACCGGGAGAAGAACTTAATACTTTGAGAGACCTATCTACTGCTCACACAGAGTATTCTCAAGGGAGAAGAGAATCTGAAGCAAGAACATCAATGTTCTTCTAGCATGGCAGATTGTCAGCTAAACCTAATGAACATTCTTGATTAATTCTTTGGGGAAATGTAATTATAGCTATACATGTAGTATTAGGTATGTGACGACCCAGGTACAAAAGCATGACTCTTATTGCCATCAGGAAAATAAATTAACCCAGTAGTGTAGAACAAGTTAGTCACAAATAATTTTTTTTGCATTTCCCTCTTTTCTGAAGTCGGAAGCAGGAGAAGGATCTATTTGTTTTAGTTGTATTCCACTTGCATTTTTAGTCTTGCATGGCTGAAAAATCCTCCAGCCTTTTCTGTCTTGAAATATTACAAGGAAAAACACAAACACAAGGTTTTTGCATGCTGAATTTTGTATGTTTAATCCTAGGACATCCTCCTGCCTGCTGATATTTTCTATCACTGTTAGATATAACAAGGTATCCATCCCAATGATAAGCGCATGGCCCTATGCCCAGTTTATAAACCAGGAAGTACAAGACCGAAGCTGCAGTTATATAAAAGACCTGTAATCATATGACAATATTTGAACACAAATATATATTTCAAATTGATACAGGTTAGCCTGCTGAATGCTTTCAAAATATTATTGACTAGAGTTAACAAGGATGACCTACTTAATATTCTCCAGCTCAGCGACAAAAAACCAGCCTGACCTATTTATCTACTGATTTCCAAAGAAAAGTGGCTTGTGGTGTAGTTAAATTGTCCTCTCATTTATTTCACCTCCTATTAGCAAGTTTGTATCAGATGCCTGACTGCTACATAATTCACATGCTGTGCGCAAGAAGCTAAAACCTTGAAGCTCAGCCCAATTTATACCTTCATGAATACCACTTCTTTTAATCATAGTAAATCTCTCTCTTTCTCAATTTTGCACAGATAAAAAGATAGATAGGTAGATTTTGTGTGTATATGTATATGTACACACACAAAACACACACACATATAATGCAAAGTCTGAAACAACCCTCCTATCCAGGAGGTTAATGAGGTCCACATCAGCCTCTTGGATTATTGCAACATCAGGTGAGAGGTTTTAAATTGTGTCTCTGGAGTAAAAGAACTAATTTTTAGGTTTAAATTCAGTTTTCTGGTTTGATCCCAAATTATTGTGTGCTTTCTTCCTGATCGGTAAAGTTTTAGGTGGCAAAAGCAATTCTAGATTTTCCATACCATGCTTCCTCTGTCTGCTTCCTCCCTTTCTGATGCTGCATAATGTCTGATTTGTATGGGAGGCAAAAGCTGATAGACACAANAAAAGAACTAATTTTTAGGTTTAAATTCAGTTTTCTGGTTTGATCCCAAATTATTGTGTGCTTTCTTCCTGATCGGTAAAGTTTTAGGTGGCAAAAGCAATTCTAGATTTTCCATACCATGCTTCCTCTGTCTGCTTCCTCCCTTTCTGATGCTGCATAATGTCTGATTTGTATGGGAGGCAAAAGCTGATAGACACAAATACAGGTTGTCCTAGTTTAGTGACTATAATTAGGATTGGCAATATAGTCATTAAGCAGAGTGGTTGCTAAGTGAAACTGCAACTATGCTTATGAACTTACTTTACCTTTCCTTTGTTTTACAGACCTGTGAAGGTTGTAAATGTGAGCGTTGATCAAAAAGTTATTTTTCATCACTGTCATAACTACAAAGAGTCTGTAAATGAGGACTTCCTATATTACTAAATGAGGTCTTCCTATATTCTTTTTTTTTAAGTTTTATTATTTTTTTAACAGAGTTCAATAATAATTATTCAACAAAAGCATGTTGTCTGAGTATCTTATTCACTAATACAAATTAAATTCCTAATCCCTAAATCTTTTCTCTAACCATTGACAAAATAGGTCCCAAGTTTGAAAATATTCTGTTTCTTCTTTTTCTTTCAACCTTAAAGTAAGTCTGTCCATTTCCGCACAGTCTAATTTTTTTTTTTATTATTTCTTCTTCTGGTGGTATTTCTTTGTTCTTCCAATATTGTGCAAATATAATTCTTGCTGCTGTTATCACATGTAGAATCAAATATGTACTTTGCTTATCACGTTTTTCTGGCATTATACCTAGTAAAAAAAATTCAGGTTTATAGTCTATGTGTTTCTCTAACATTTTTTCTAACCAAGTGTGGATTATTGTCCAATATCTTCTTGCTTTAACACATGTCCACCACATATGATAATAAGTACCTGGTTTGGGTTTACATTTCCAACATTTCTCTGACATGTTTTTAAACATTTTTGCTAATCTTGTTGGTGGCAAATGCCATCTATAAAACATTTTATATAAGTTTTCTTTGTATGAAGCCGACATTGTCAATTTATAGTTTCTTTCCCATAAACTTTGCCACTTTTCTAAGTCTATATTATATCCAAAATTCTTTGCCCATACTATCATTGTCTCTTTTACTTGTTCATCTTCCATTTTGAAATTTAATAAGAAATTGTACATTTTTTTGATTAACTTTTCATCAGAAGTTAATAATGTCTGATCAAACATAGTCTTTTCTTTGTAAAATCCATACTGTTTAATATCTTTATCATATCTGACTTGCATTTGTAAATATGACCACCATGTTAAATCGATGTCCTGATTTTCCATCTCTTGCCTGGATTTTAAGTTCCCTTCAGAATTTAGAACATCTTTGGAGACTTCCGGTGGCAGGCGATTTCGTCGGTCGCAGCTGTTTGCTGCCTCCCGCCTGTTTTGCGTAAAAGCCGGTTTGACAGCCAGCATCAGCTGTCAAATGGCTTGATACCTTTCCCCTGGGCATAAGGGGATAGGTGAGCTGCCCGGGGTAGGAGTTGAGTTCCCGAGTCGTCCTATATGGACGATGCAGGCGAGAACTCCTCCGGAGCCCCGAGGATTCTCCGCGATCCAGGACGCCTTCGCTTCGGCGAAGCTAGAAGCCGCCGCCACCGCTGCAACTTGAAGTTAATTGTGAGTT